>NC_080069.1:112970290-113270290 GCF_949987535.1 Balaenoptera acutorostrata | reverse complement strand
AGGGTCAGGTGCAGGTCCCAGCGATCTGTGATGCCCAGGAGGATGAACTCAGTAGGGGTACCCCTGGCCCAGGTGAAGTTCTCTGGCATCATCCTGCAGGACAGAGTCTGAGGAGAGACAAAGCAGGAGGGAGGTGAGGGAAAGGTTAGGACTATCACCTGTGAGAAAGCGCTTTGTACTGGGAGACAGGTAGACTTGGGTGTGAGTCCTAACTGTGTAACAAAATAGCAGTGTGACCTTGGACAAGCCATATCACCTCTCAAAACCTGTGTTTTTAGTGCTGAGAAGTCACTATCATTTAACCTTCATGAGAGTGGGAATCTTGCCTGTCTTATTCAATTTTGAATCCAGAGTTCTGAGAATATTGCCTGGCACATAGTAATTGCTCAATAAATACGGGCATACCTCGTTTTATTGCACTTGGCTTTATCATGCTCCACGGATGGTGTTTTGTTTTTTGCTCATGTTTTTGTTTTTTACAAATTGAAGGTTTTTGGCACCATTTTTCTGACAGCATTTGTTCACTTCATGTCTCTGTGTCACATTTCAGCAATAATCACAATATTTCAAACTTTTTCATTATTATATTCATTATGGTGATCTGTGATCAGTGATCTTTGATGTTACTATTATGATTCACTGAACGCTTAGATGATGATTAGCATTTTTAGCAATAAAGTGTTTTAAAATTAAGGTACGTACACTGCTTTTTTTAGACATAATGCTATTGCACACTTAATAGACTACAGTATAGTGTAAACATAACTTTTATATGCACTGGGAAACCAAATCATTGGTGTGACTTGCTTTGCTATATTGGCTATATTGCATTTGTCTGGAACTGAACCCACAATATCTCCAA
Organism: Balaenoptera acutorostrata; assembly: GCF_949987535.1. Classification (NCBI taxonomy): domain Eukaryota; kingdom Metazoa; phylum Chordata; class Mammalia; order Artiodactyla; family Balaenopteridae; genus Balaenoptera; species Balaenoptera acutorostrata. Next base: position 113,269,428 of record NC_080069.1, on the reverse strand, counting down.
AGTCTGCCTGAATTTGTTAAATGCATGAATGATGAATAGGATAGTAGTTGGTGTCTGGACAAGGATCGAAAACTCCATGACTCTATATGCATTTGTCGCTCCAGTTTCCCAAGGAGGAAAAGAGGCAATGAAATGGGAACAGTCTCCTGATCCAAAGGGTAACTATTTGCTGTGGGTCTTGAGGTTTGCTGGGAGGACATCTTTCCACTAAAGTAAGACATGGGAAGGGAGAGTGCAGCAGTGGTTGGCCTCTGGGGGAGACGGCAAGAAGTAGAAAGAACAGAAGATTTGAATATATTCCAGGGCTGGACTCTTCACCTCCCCAAGTCTCAATTTTCTCATCTGTGTAGGGAGAAAGAAAAAGCTTCAAGGATTCAATGAGATAATGCATATAAAGCATCTCCCACAGAGCCTGGCACACAGCAGGTGTTTAATGAAGGATCAGTTAATTGAGTTGAGCTAGATGCCTTGCCTCGATACTGGAAGGAAGCAACTTTAAGGCAACCAGAAGTAGTGTAATTTCCAGAAAATATAACATTGTTTACACTCCTGTGCCTTTTCACTTGTTCCCTCTTCCTAGAACCCATTTCCTCTTTTTGTGTTTGACAAAAACTATCTCGGATGTAAAGCCTTCCCTTGTGACTCAGATGACTGAAAGGAAAATAAACTTCTCCCTACTTTGTGCTGGCTGCACTGGAGCTTACATCCATCACAGCATTTCATTATTCTGTTGCACATTTTTTTAAAAGTCTTCATTGAATTTGTTACAATATTGCTTCTGTTTTATGTTTTGGTTTTTTGGCCGCAAGGCATGTGGGATCCTAGCTCCCGACCAGGGATTGAACCCACACCCCCTGCATTGGAAGGTGAAGTCTTAACCACTGGGTTGCCAGGGAAGTCCCAATTGCACATATTTTTTATGTGTCCCTCTCTCCTGTGGGCTTTGAGCTCCTTGATTCAATATTCATTCAACAAATATTTATTGAGTCCTACTATATGCTAAGTATGGCCCTGTGATTCATTTTTTTACCTCCAGGGTCTGGTATGTAATCAGTGCTCAATAAATATTAGTCGAATGTATAAAACAGTGGAAAGAATATGAACATTAACAGCATGCAGACCTGGTTTTAAATCTGGGTTCCACCACTTTCTGCTGTGTAACTTCAGGCAAGTCACTTCACCTCTCTCAGACTGTTTTCTCATTCTAAGGTAGATGTAATATCTCTGTTGGAGGGTTCTAAGAGGCAATAAATGTGCAGCACCTGGAAATGAGTAAATGCTCTTTCTCCTTCCTTTAAGAGAAGTTTAGATGTTTGGGACCTACCTGTGGCTGGTGAGGATGATGAAGGTCTTCGTAAAGTGCAACTTGGATGAAAAAACTTTTGATTATATCATATGTTGGTGAGGTTCTGCTGGTGGAAATGTAAATTGAAAATTTGGAGGACAATTTGGCAGTTAACTACAAATGTGTATACCCTAGTGTCTTAGTCTGCTTGGGCTGCTACAACAAAGCACCATAGACTGGGTTGCTTAAACAACAGATATTTATTTCTTGCAGTTCTGGAGGCTGGGAAGTCCAAGATCAGGCTGCCAGCATGGTTGGATTCTGGTGACGGCCTACTTTTAGACTTGCTGATGGATGCCTTCTTGTTTTATCCTTATGTGGTGAAGAGACATAGAGTGCAAGTTGTCTAGTCTCTTCTTATAAGGGCACTAATTCTATCATGAGGACTCCACCCTCAGGACTTTATCTAAACCTAATTACCTCCCAAAGGCCCTACTTCCAAATACCATTACATTCGGGATTAGGGCTTCAGCATATAAGTTTTGGAGGGACACAAACATTCACTCCATAACACCTAGCAATTCTACTTCTTGGTGTTTTGAAAACTCTCACACATGTACACAAGGAGACATGCACAAAGGTGCATGCTCTCCTGGACTGTTTGTAATGGCCCAACATTAGCCAATGTCAATAGGCTCATGGGAGTTAAACAGGAATAGATTTAACTTATATGTATCTATGTGGAGAAATCTTAAAACCACATTGAGATAAAAACACAATTTGTGGAAAAATGTACAGATTGAAGAAAAAGCACAAAACAATAATATATGTTTTTATGTATATGTATACAAAATGCACTGATGGTTGTTCCAACCAGAGATAGGATCCTAGCTAAAGAGTCCCAGGACATCTCAAAGGTTTCATCTTCTTTGCCTCAACTCTACATCCAGAGCTGATCCTTCTTATCTTTTAGGACTCAGCTCAGGGATCATTACTTTTTCCCAGGAAGCTTTATCTGAACATCCAACCACCCAACCTCTCATTTCTGGAACCCCACTTACTGGGATCTCTACGTTATAGCTCTTCTCCATTGTTTTATAATTACCTAAGTGATGTTCTCCCTCACCTAACGAAGCATTTGAGACCATGCCTAAGTCTTCCCTTTATCCTTAGGGATACAGAATTTTAGGGATCTTCCCCTCTTCCTTGGTGGGGTCACACTGGTGGAGGTCAGACAGCCTCCAGGAGTAGAAAACTGTAGGGTCCCAGCCCCACCCAACTATATGGTCTCCATGAATGAAGTCAGCTTGCCAGCTGAAGTTCTGCATCCAGAACCCAGTTGGTGGCAAACCCCTTGTGTATTTCTGTCTGTTCACGTGGAAAGCAAACACCACTCACCTTCACAAAGTGAGGATTAGAGCTGCTTCAAGCGCCTTTCCATTTCTTCACCTGTAAAATGGGGGTAATGAAACTTCAAGGCTTTTAAATTGCTTTGAAATTTGGGGGTGCAGGGATCCCAAAACTTCAGTTAAGTGGTTACTATAGTGTGTGTGCGTGCACGTGCGTGTGCATGTGCACAAAACATAGAGTGAATTCTCCATTAATTTCTCTCTGTTGCCTTACTGCCCATGAGGAGTAATCCTGACATTCAGGGAATTAATTTTTTTCCTTGAAGTTAAGAAAATGGAGTTCCAAAGAAGGAAAGAGACAAGATACACAGCACTTAAGGTATAGGGTTGGGGCTTGAACTCAGATCTGCTTCCAAATCCAATTTTCTTTGTCTCTAGACAGAGGCCCTAAATAGTTCTCTTAACAGATTACCAAGCTAGTTGTCACTGTCTTGCCTCAGTCCTCTCATCTTTAGATTAAGCAGATTGGACCAGATCAGGGTTTCCCAGTCTACTCTGCGGACTCTGTCATTAGAATTACTGGTGGAACCTAGGGGCAAGATGAGAATAAAGACATAGACCTACTAGAGAATGGACTTGAGGATATGGGGAGGGAGAAGGGTAAGCTGGGACAAAGTGAGAGAGTGGCATGGACATATATACACTACCAAATGTAGACTAGATAGCTAGTGGGAACCAGCCGCATAGTACAGGGAGATCAACTCAGTGCTTGGTGACCACCTAGAGGGGTGGGATAGGGAGTGTGGGAGGGAGGGAGATGCAAGAGGGAAGAGATATGGGGACATGTATATGTATAACTGATTCACTTTGTTATAAAGCAGAAACTAACACACCATTGTAAAGCAATTATACTCCAATAAAGATGTTAAAAAAAGAAAAAGAATTACTGGTGGAGCTTTGTGAAAAAACGGATGGCTATACAAAGCACCCAGAAATTCTTATTGATTTGATCTAGAGCAGGGCTCAGAAATCCGTACTTGTAAAAAGTGTTCCAGGTGATTCTGATATGCAGCTTGATTTGGGACCGTGAGCATCAGAGCTTCTCCATCTTGAATGTACATAGGACTCATGTTGGGATCCTGTTAAATGCAGGTTCTGCCTCAGAAGGACTGGGGAGGGGCCTGAGATTCTGCATTTCTAACAAGCTCCCAGGTGACGCTGGTGCTGCTGGTTTGGGCACCATGCTTTGAGTAGCAAGAGCCTAGGTCATATTGGACAGCATTCCCAGCTCTGACATCTTAAGATTCTAGCTTCTAGAGGGTTCTCTTAGCCTCCTCCTGCTTGCTCCTTTCTCTCTGCTCAACTCTTTGTTTTGACTCATCCTCTCTCTCCAGGCCCCACTATGCTCATGAACACATTTAAGTTTGGCGAGGCTGGACTCTCGACATTTTTCAAGATGTGGCTTCCCGATTTCCTAACAAGCCCCAGCTCTTAGCGTGTTCCTCCTCAGCACGCCAACATTTGACATGTCTCGGTCCAGACACCAGTTGCTGTCACCGTGTTGGTGTGTGGTTATTGGGTTGGCAGGACATACCTAGAAGGTGGAGGTGGGTGGGGAGTTCTTCCGATGGAGCAGTTTCAGTCCAGCCTTTGGGTGACACTGGCAGGTGGAGGGGTCGCAGGGACACGCCCCACCCCAGACGTAGGAACAGGGGGACTTATGCTCTTCTTTAGCCCTGGGGGAATGGCCTCTTTCTGGTTTCCTGCTGACTCCTCTTTCCCTCTCTGCTGTCCTGGACTCCATGGAGACTCCTTCTCCACATCCTTTGGGGACTCCATGACAGCTGGTGGCAGGGGAATGCCAGGGATGACTCACTCTTTGGCGCCAGGGAAGCTGGAAGAGTTTGGCTGAGTGGGTCCCCAGGCTCTGTGTGGGGAAGACAATCATGCTGCTTGTTTAGAGGAGTCCCTTTGGCTCACTTTCCTCCATCCATTCTTCGGGATTCAATATTTTTATTATGCTTTATGATCTTCTACACAAACACAAACTCTTCTTGTGGTTCTCCTGACATTTCACATTATTCCTCTTGCCTGGAATGTCCAGCCCCTTTCTTGTCTCTCTGGAAAACTCTTCCTTTTTTGTTACAGAAGCAGTTCAAATATCACCTTCTGCAGGAAGCCTTCCTGCCTGTGGGCTGGAGCCGTTCTTTCCCTCCGTGCATCTGGGAGATGCATATACAAGAACACGAATCCAAGTCAGACAAGGAAACAAATGATTGTGTTTAATGCTGCGCCAGACTGGAAGCAACCTGAGGCCAGGACCGGGCATGAAGTCATCACTCAGGAAATAAGATCAGAACTCTTGGGGGTGGACCCAGGTTCTGGTGATTGAGAACCACTCCTTAAGAGATGGGAAGGGGGCTGAGCCTGAAGGTGGGGCTGAGCCTGAAGGTAGGCCTGAGTAGCTCAGCCTGTGGAGAGTAGATGGCTATGGGGTGGGAGCAACCTGGAATCTCCTTGTTTCTAGGGTGTGTCTTAGAGCTAACCTGGCATTCATGTTAGCAGAGTGTTCATTAGTTCACATAACTAATATGCATTGCACTTTACTATGTTCTCAGCTTAAGTTTAAAGTCTTAATGATGAACCAAATAGCCATAGTCCCTTTTTTCCCTGGAGCTTGCAAGGAGTTAAGAGTCAGAACTAACGAAATCAAAACACAGGGGAAAGTGTTTCAGGTGGGAGTGATGGCACGTGAAGAGGCCTGGAGGTGGGAATGCAAATGGCATGTTTGAAGAATTGGAAGAAGGTCAGTGGGCTTGAGCCCAGAGAATGATGGAGAGAGAGTTGGGACTGAGCCTAGAGCTGTAGTAGAGGCCAAATTGGTGGAGCTTTTCAGGCCATGCTAAATATTTGGTTTTTTGTTTGTTTTTGTTTTTTATCCTAAAAGCAATGACCTTACCATGGATCAACATGCTATGCTGCTGAGAACACCAAGTCCTATCACTCCTGGGAAAGGCATTATCTACTGGAATTTATAATGGGACATCCTACCAGGATGGGTGAGTTACTTTCACCCCTGGGTGAGGGGAAACTACTCAGTTTCCACTGGGATCCCATTGTCCTACTGCAAACTGGCCCTGTGGAAACATGCTATACCTGGAAAGGAACATGCACCATTTAAAGAAGGGAGAAGTTGGGGGTCCTTACGTGGTATATCCCTCCCCAGTCATCGCCTCATGCCTGACAGTGCTGTCTCCCCCTGCTAACATGTATGGTACACACAACTAGGTCAGATTCCTAAAGCTGCTGCCACATTAACATCTAAGGATCAGGTCACAAGTGTAATCCTTATAGAAAGGGAAAGACTTCCCATACAAGTTCCTACTAAAAATATGTCTTTTTGGCCTTAGACTTGTGCGGCTCTTGCAGTGTCTGGTCATGAGATGGGCACCTGATGGAAATACCTTTCTACAGTGGGCCCATTTGTATGCCCAGCAAAGGAGTCAATCCAACTGTTGGGTATGTGGGCAGCTGCCCCTCTCTAGCTCGTCAGGATGGCCATGGTGGGTATCACCACTCTAGGAAGGGGATTGGAAGGCCCTAAAGCACTCCACTGAGAAAGAATAAGGTAGGACTAGTATTTTTTTTTTTAATGTATTTATTTATTTATTTATTTTTGGCTGTGTTGGGTCTTCGTTGCTGTGCGCGGGCTTTCTCTAGTTGCAGCGAGCGGGGGCTACTCTTTCGTTGCGGTGCGCAGGCTTCTTATTGCAGTGGCTTCTCTTGTTGCGGAGTACGGGCTCTAGGCATGTGGGCTTCAGTAGTTGAGGCACACGGGCTTATTTGCTCCGCGGCATGTGGGATCTTCCCGGACCAGGGCTCGAACCCGTGTCCCCTGCCTTGGCGGGTGGATTCTTAACCACTGCGCCACCAGGGGAGCCCAGGACTAGTATTCTTAATCCTTCTGATATTACCAATACTGATCCAGAAACCTGGCCTGTGGCACACACTATCAAAACACTGGGCATGGATGTTCCTTTTCTGTCAATCAAACTATACAGACAGCCCATCAGCTACGGACTAGAGGGGTCCTAAAAACACCAGCATGGGTGGCTATGCTCAGATTTGGGAGGGGTTCATGTGGCTTATCCCGGGTTATGAACATTTGAGCACCTTACACTCCTGTGCTGGGAACAGGAAAGTCCCTCTAAACAGAACCAACCAAATTGCACCAGAACCGTGTAGTCATTCTGTCACATTAAAGGACAGTGATTTGTTTGGCACTGACTGGTTATACCACCCAGGTGTTTGTTTATTGGGTGACCCCCAATGGGACCCAGTGGTTGTGTGGCACAAATCTTTGACTGTGGCTTCCATTTGGGTGATTGGGCTGCTGCACCCTGGGTTTTACCTGGACACAAGGGAGAATTTGCCACATGGAAAAAAAATTGCCAACCTCCCTCTTCTCAGGGCCAGATAGACATTTTTTTTTTTTCAGATGGACAAGTTTTGTTTTCAGTTGGTACAATCATTTGGCCACCATCTTCGTTTCCTCCATTGGCCTGGAGGACATTATAACACACATAGAAGCCCTTACTAAATTCACCCAACAAGCCTTAATTGATAGCTGGCAAAACCTGTCTCTACTGAACACTGAATGTCTCTAATGAGAAAAGCTGTTGTCTAAAATAGGATGGCCTGGACATTATTACTGCCTTGCAAGGAGACAGCTGTGGCATTATTCAAACATCGTGTGTGTGTTCATACCTGATGAGTGTACTAATGTATCATTTTATTAAATCACATGAGGGCACAAGTGACTGCCCTGAGTGATCTGACCCCCCAGCCTCGGGAACTTAATAAATCAGTGAATCAGTGGTTCGGATCATGGGGCTTTTGGTGGAAAAATTTGTTACTTATTTTGGGAATCATTATCCTAAACTGTGTTTTCTCTTGCATGTGCCTATACTGTTGCTGTGATATCTGCCTCCAAAGCAGCCAAATAGCCACCAAACGAGCCACCTCCATGCCAGTGAAACCCCTTGCTGAACCCTTGCAAATGGTTCAAGGTATTTTGCTAATGCTCAAAAAACCCGAACTCTGCGATGGCTTTCAGGGAAAGGTTTTTAAAGACAGGGTGAGGGAGAGGTGTTGCGGGGTGTGTGATCAGCTCGTGGACATTCTTCTGACTGGTTGGTGGTGAGGTAATCGGGAGTCAACATCATCAACCTTCTGGTTCCAACCCGTCTGGGGTCTACGTGCTTGTGGGCAGCATGCAGTTAACTTCTTCCACCTGGTGGCGGTTTCAGTATCTGCAAAACAGCTCAAAGGACGTGGCTCAGAATGTTATCTATAGCCCTTGAGGAGGAACTAAAGGTCCTTGACTTTGTTTAATGGCTAAATTATTATTATTTTGTCTGGCTTGACTGTTTTATTTCTGCATTTTCTCACTTCTCTGATGAAATTTGTTCTTTGGAACTCGAGGAAGGCCTAGGAGGCTAAAGTTTTTCTACAAACAAGAGGTAAGCAGCGGACGTGGCAGGGCGGGGATCTGCCCCAGGAAGTCCTGTTCAGTTACATTGGGGGAGGTCACGGAGAAGACTTGGCTTCTGATTAACCTGTGAGTTGGACCTGGCTGATGGGAGGCACCTCACCCCTTCCTCTGTCCTTGAAATATACACTCTGCCCACGGGATGGAGCTGAGGGGTGCCCACGTGGGAGTCATTTTCAAGAGAACATTGGGAGAACAGTGTGTTGTTGAGACCATCTGAATGGCATGGGTGTCTGAACCCACTGAAGGCCTCTGTATAAGCTTTTAAGATCCTGACTGGCGGGGGGTGGAGATCTACTTGTGACCACCAGGACAAACCTTACAAGTAATTCCCCCTGCTTATTCAGGAGATTCCTGCCCCTCTCCTCTGTGGCAGCTGAACTATGCTTTCTATAAGCAGGGGTTGGTTTGTGTGTGGGCGACCTTCCTATTCCCCTTTATCTTTCACAGTCATCTTCCCTAATATATTTTTTCTGCTATCTAATTATGTTTTGGTATTTGTTTATCGTAGACCCTGAACTGATGCTATAGTTAACAGAAAATGTTAAACATGTATTTTCAGATTGTTTCTGTTCTTTGGTTATTATGAGTAATGCTACTATGAACATTCATGTACAGGCTTTTGTGTGGACATATGTTTTCTTAGTTGTACACCTAGGAATGGAATTGTTGGGTCATATGGTAACTCTGTGTTTAAGTTTTTGAGAAACTGCCAGCATTTTCCAAAGTGGCTGCATTATTTTACAATCTTACTACCAATGCAGAAGGGTTCACCCTTCTCTCATGCCTTGCCAACATTTTGATATTGTCCATTAAAAACAAGATTTAACCATCCTAGTGGAAGTGAAGTGGTATCTCATTGTGGTTTTGATTTGCACTTCTCTGATAAGTAATGATGTTGAATATTTTTCATGCGCTAATTGGCCATTTGTATCATTTATTTGGAGAAGTGTCTATTTAAATCCTTTGTGCATTTTAAAATTGGGTTATTAGTCTTCTTATTGTTGAATTGTAAGAGTCCTTTATATATTCTTATACAAATATCTTATCAGTATGTGATTTGCATATATTTTCTACCTTTCAGTGGGTTGTCTATTCATTCTCCTGATGGTATCTTTTGAAGTACAAAACCTGGTGATTTTGATAAAGTTCCATTTATCCATTTATTTTTCTATTACTGCTTATGCTTTTGGTGTCATACCTAAGAAACCATTGCCTAATCTAAGGTCACAAAGATTCATTCCCACACTTTCTTCTAAACATTTTGTAGTTTTAGCTTTTACATTGAGTTAATTTTTGTATGTGTGAGGTAAAGGTTCACCTTCATTCTTTTGCATTTGGTTGTCCAGTTGGCCCAGCACTATTTGTTGAAAACACTATTCTTTCCCCATTGAATTGTACTGGCAGCCTTATTGAAAATAACTTGCCCATAAATGTGAAGGTTTATTTGTAGACCCTCAATTGTATTCCTTTGATCTATATGTCTAACCTTATGCTATAATGGCATTGTCCTTTTCTTAATTGAAGTATAGTTGCTGTATAATATTATATGTTACAGGTGTACACTATAGTGATACACAATTTTTAAAGGTTATACTCCGTTTATAGTTATAAAATATTAGGGCTTCCCTGGTGGCGCAGTGGTTGAGAATCTGCCTGCTAATACAGGGGACACGGGTTCGAGCCCTGGTCTGGGAAGATCCCACATGCCGCAGAGCAGCTGGGCCCGTGAGCCACAATTACTGAGCCTGCGTGTCTGGAGCCTGTGCTCCGCAACAAGAGAGGCCGCGATAGTGAGAGGCCCGCGCACAGCGATGAAGAGTGGCCCCCGCTTGCTACAACTAGAGAAAGCCCTCGCACAGAAACGAAGACCCAATATAGCCATAAATTAAAAATAAATAAATAAATAAAAATTAAAAAAAAAAAAGGATTTATAAAATATTAGCTATATTCCCCATGTTGTACAATATATCCTTGTAGCTTATTCTATACCTAATAATGTGTACCTCTTGATCCCCTACCCTTATCTTGCCCCTCCCCCCCTTCCCTCTCCCCACTGGTAACCACTAATTTGTTCTTTATATCTGTGAGTCTGCTTCTTTCTTTCTTTTATTTATTTATTTTGGCTGCATTGGGTCTTCGTTGCTGCACTCAGGCTTTCTCTAGTTGAAGTGAGCGGGGGCTGTTCTTTGTTGTGGTGCCCGGGCTTCTCATTGCGGTGACTTCTCTTGTTGTGGAGCGTGGGGTCTAGGCAAGTGGGCTTCAGTAGTTGTGGCACGCGGGCTTATTTGCTCAACGGCATGTGGGATCTTCCTGGACCAGGGATCGAACCCATGTTCCCTGCATTGACAGGCGGATTCTTAACCAGTGTGCCACCAGGGAAGTCCCTGCTTCTTTTTGTTATATTTACTAGTTTGTTGTATTTTTTAGATTCCACATATAAGTGATATCATACGATATTTGTCTTTCTCTGTCTGACTTATTTCACTTAGCATAAGGCCCTCGAAGTCCATCCATGTTGCTGCAAATGGCAAAATTTCATTCTTTTTAATGGCTGAGTAGTAGTCCATCGTGTGTGTGTGTGTGTGTGTATACCACATCTTTATCCATTCATCTGTTGATGGACACTTAGGTTGCTTCCATATCTTGGCAATTGTAAATAATGCTGCTATGAACATTAGGGTGCATGTATCTTTTCAACTTAGTGGTTTTGGGTTTTTTGTATATATACCCAGAAGTGGAATTGCTGGGTCATATGGTAGTTCTATTTTTAGTTTTTTGAGAAACCTCCATACTGTTTTCCATAGTGGCTGCACCAATTTACATTCCCACCAACGGTGTAGGAGGGTTCCCTTTTCTCCATGGCCTCACCAACATTTGTTATTTGTGTTCTTTTTGATGATAGCCATTCTGACTATCAGGTGTGAAGTGATATCTCATTGTGATTTTGATTTGTATTCCCTGATGATTAGTGATGTTAAGCATCTTTTCATATGAAGTACAGCATTGTCTTAATTACTGCAGTTTTGTTGCAAGTTTTTATTTATTTATTTATTTATTTTTGGCTGCATCAGGTCTTAGTTGCAGCACGTGGGATCTTCGTTGAGGCATGCAGGATCTTTCATTGCAGCGCGCGGGCTCTTCGTTGTGGTGTGTGGGCTTCTCTGTAGTTGTGGCGTGTGGGTTTTACTCTTCTCTAGTTGTGGGGGGCAGGCTCCAGGGCATGTGGGCTCTGTAGTTGTGGCACACGGGTTCCAGAGCTTGTTGTAAGTTTAGAAATCAGGAAGTGTGAGTCTTCTGACTTTGCTCTTCTTTTTCAAGAATATATTGGTTATTCTGGTTCCCTTGCATTTCCATGTGAATTTTAGGATCAGCTTATCATTTTCTGCAAAAAATATAGCTGAAATTTTGATAGGGATTGCACTGAATTCAAACAGTTTATTATTTCTAATAGGTTTTTTTTTGGTTGATATTTTAGGAATTCAAAAGTATACAGCATCTGTCATTTGCAAGTAGAGGTAGTTTTACTTCTTTCTTTACAGTCTGGTTGTCTTCTATTTCCTTTTCTTACTTAATCGTGCTGGCTGGAACCTCTAGTACAATGCTGAATAGAAGTGGCAAGAGTATCCATCTTTGTGTCATTCTTGATCTTAGAAGGGCAGGAATAGGAAGACTAGGTAAAGGGATAGTGACACTCACAAGAAAAACAGATAATGTCCAGGTGATTAGAGTGGACTGGTGTGAGAGGATACTTTTTGCAGATGACATAAGACTTACCCTGGGTGGGCCTGGAGTAGAGGAACGTGCCTCACAGGGAAAAATAATACTAAAAGGAAAGGCCCTGAGGGAAAATGTGTATGGTATATATGAGTGAGTGAGGGCTCAGACATAGTCAGCATCCTATTTTTTTAATAATTATGGGACAGGAAATGGAGAGGAAACTCTTGGAGAGGGTGAGAGATGTGAGGGAGAGAGCCACTTCAATGTTTAATATCATTCTAAAGTAATAGATTATTTCAGTAAAAAAATACACTGCATACTAAAAGCCACTGAATTATAGACTTCAAAAATGAATTTTAGGGCTTCCCTGGTGGCGCGGTGGTTGGGAATCTGCCTGCCAGTGCAGGGGACACGGGTTCGAGCCCTGGTCTGGGAGGATCCCACATGCCGCGGAGCGGCTAGGCCCGTGAGCCACAATTGCTGAGCCTGCGCGTCTGGAGCCTGTGCTCCGCGGCAGGAGAGGCCGCGATAGTGAGAGGCCTGCGCGCCGCGATGAAGAGTGGTCCCCGCTTGCCGCAACTAGAGGGAGCCCTCGCACAGAAACGAAGACCCAACACAGCCATAAATAATTAAAAAAAAAAAAAAAAAAAAAAAAAAATGAATTTTATGGTATATGAACTATATCTCAATAATACTGTTATTAAAAAATAACATATACTGAAATGGAAAATAACCAATTTATTATTCCCATGAACTCTACATAGAGAAGAATTTTCCAATGATAACAGTGGCTGAAGAGTCACAAGGAGGAATTTTTTTTTTTTTTTTTTTTTTTTTTGTGCCATGCCTCAGGGCTTGTGGGATCTTAGTTCCCTGACCAGGGATTGAACCCGAGCCCTCAGCAGTGAAAGTGCTGAGTCCTAACCACTGGGCCGCCAGGGAAGTCCCAGGAATTTTTTTTTATTGGTTTCATATATGTAAATTGAAAACCTATTTATGTCAAAAAAATCAAGAAGAAAACTGAAGGACGAAAATGTGATTGAGGAAAGTTTGCACTGTGAGTAAGCAAATGTAAAGTTTAAATGTTTAATATGAAAAGGACTTACAGAAAGAGAAAAATAAATACCGTATGCTAACACATATATATGGAATAAAAAAAAAAAAAAGGTTCTGAAGAACCTAGGGGCAGGACGGGAATGAAGACACAGAGGTAGAGAATGGACTTGAGGACATGTGGAGGGGGAAGGGTAAGCTGGGACAAAGTGAGAGAGTGGCATGGACATATACACACTACCAAATATAAAATAGATAGCTAGTGGGAAGCAGCCGCATAGCACAGGGAGATCAGCTCGGTGCTTTGTGACCACCTAGAGGGGTGGGATAGGGAGGGTGGGAGGGAGGGAGACGCAAGAGGGAAGAGATATGGGGATATATGTATATGTATAGCTGATTCACTTTGTTATAAAGCAGAAACTAACACATCATTGTAAAGCGATTATACTCCAATAAAGATGTTAAAAAAAAAATGTATGTGTTCATTGATTTCCCAGCTCTTGAAGAGGTCAGAATACTATCATATATTTTGATGGTTTTTGATATAATAATGTAAAATAGCTAGTCACTGCACGTATTTTAAGCATATTTTAATTGTCTAAAAGCCATTTAAATTTCCTTTATTGTAGATTATCTGCTTATATCCTTTGCCCTTGTTTTATTAGATTGTAAATCTTGTACTCAGTACTTTATATATTAAAATATGCCTTTTGTTTGCCATATGCATTGCAAATATTTTCCTCAGTTTATTTTTTCTCATTTATTAAAGGTATATGTTTTTTGCCATATGGGAACATTAAATTTTTATGTAATGAACATGAAGTTTATTTTAAAATTTGTTTCTGAATTCTTCTTTGTGCTTATAAATTTTTCTCTATCATTCGGGTGCTTATATATGCACCAAAACTTATTTAAGATGACTTATGTTTTATTTTAATGCTGTTATGATTTCACATTTTTTTATATGTTAATCTTTTATCTCTTCAAAATTGATTTTGGTTTCAGGAGTGAGGTTGAGATTTAAATGTATTTATTGAGTTATGAAAACACCATTCCTTGTATAATTCATCTTTTCCTAATTGATTTGAAGTACACCTTGATTATATGCTGAATTCTCACATTCATTTGTGACTATATTTAGAATTTCTATTTTTTGCCTTCTTGTGTCTCTCTATTCATTACCCAGTAACAAACTCTTAACTAATAAACGTGGTATTTTTGTTTTTGGCTGTTCACAACATTTCAGTTCCCTCTCTTTCCAGGCACATAGAAGGATTGTACTTGTCCATCCCTTTGAAATTAGATGTGGCCATGAGACTTACTTTGGCAATGAAGTTAAAGTGGAAATTACGTGTTTCGCTTATAGGTGGGAGTTTAAGATCTAGGATGCAATTTGCCAAACTCCTTCTTTCCTGTCCTTGTAACAAGCAACACTCTGCATGGAGGCATTGTCAGCCTGTACTTCCAATCAAGGCTGATGCAAAGCAGACTCCCTCTATCAACCTTCAGGGAATTTACAGAGTGACTGGAAAACAAACTCTATAGTTTTAATTCATTGCTACTTTGGGTCTGTTTGTTAATGCAGAATGATCTAGTCTCTTTCTTTGTTTTTTAACATCTTTATTGGAGTATAATTGCTTTACAATGGTGTGTTAGTTGCTGCTGTATAACAAAGTGAATTAGCTATACATATACATATATCCCCATATCTCCTACTTCTTGACTCTCCCTCCCACCCTCCCTATCCCACCCCTCTATGTGGTCACAAAGCACAAAGCTGATCTTTACTGATGTAGAATTTGTGTCTAGAATGGGAGTAGTACACATAAGCAAAACCTAAAAAGTAAGGTTTAGGGGCAGGGTAGGGGATGTAGGGAAGTTGTTATTGGAGACTGGAAATATGTCAATACAGATTATGGTGAAATATTTGGTAAAACTTTTGCCATTGACAACTTGAGAAGCAGATCATATTACTAATGAACTTGGAGCTCTAGAGGAAAAACTCAGGCATCTGAATGTTACTAGCATATGTTGGTGGATATCGGCTGCTTTTGAAAAAGTATTATAAGAAAGAGTTGAAGTCAGAAAAGATTTGGCCAATTTGTTAATAGGTCTGGAAAGGGATAGAAGTAATGGATGAATTCAGAGGCTTGATAGGGGTGGATGAGACAAATGCTTTCAACATCAAACAGTGAAACATATAACTAAGAAAGTCTTGGTGAAACAAAGGCCAATTAACATTCACATATGTTGGAAAGTTAAATTACAGGTGTACCAATTATTGAACCCTCTGAATTGATTAAGGTGTCATGGAGTAAAAATTCTGTGAGGTATCTGATAAATTCCTACAATGCACTAGATGGCTCAAAGGAAATAGACTAAGAATAGATTCTCCCAGGCCCTGAACCAAGATGGCGGAGTAGAAGGACGTGCTCTCATTCCCTCTTGTGAGAACACCAGAATCACAACTAGCTACTGGACAATCATCGACAGGAAGACACTGAAACTCACCAAAAAAGATACCCCGCATCCAAAGACAAAGGAGAAGCCACAATGAGATGGTAGGAGGGGTGCAATCACACTAAAATCAAATCCCATAACTGCTGGGTGGGTGACTCACAGACTGGAGAACACTTATACCACAGAAGTCCACCCACTGGAGTGAAGGTTCTGAGCTCCACGTCAGGCTTCCCAACCTGGGGGTCCGGCAATGGGAGGAGGAATTCCTAGAGAATCAGACTTTGAAGGCTAGTGGGATTTGATTGCAGGACTTCCACAGGACTGGGGGAAACAGAGACCCCACTCTTGGAGGGCACACACAAAGTAGTGTGCATATTGGGACCCAGGGGAAGGAGCAGTGACCCCAGGGGAGACTGAACCAGACCTACCTGCTAGTGTTGGAGGGTCTCCTGCAGAGGTGGGGGGGGGGTGGCTGTGGCATACGGTGGGGACAAGGACACTGCCAGCAGAAGTTCTGGAAAGTACTCCTTGGCATGAGCCCTCCCAGAGTCCGCAATTAGCCTCACCAAAGAGCTCATCTAGGCTCCAGTGTTGGGTTGCCTCAGGCTAAACAACCAGCAGGGAGGGAACCCAGCCCTACCCATCAGCACTCAACCGGATTAAAGTTTTACTGAGCTCTGCCCACCAGAGCAACAGTCAGCTCTACCTACCACCAGTCCCACCCATCAGGAAACTTGCACAAGCCTCTTAGATAGCCTCATCCACCAGAGGGCAGACAGCAGGAGCAAGAAGAACTACAATCCTGCAGCCTGTGGAACAAAAACCACATTGACAGAAAGATAGACAAGATGAAAAGGCAGAGGGCTATGTACCAGATGAAGGAACAAGATAAAACCCCAGAAAAACAACTAAATTAAGTGGAGATAGGCAACTTTCCAGAAAAGGAATTCAGAATAATGATAGTGAAGGTGATCCAGGACCTCGGAAAAAGAATAGAGGCAAAGATCGAGAAGATTCAAGAAATGTTTAACAAAGACCTAGAAGAATTAAAGAACAAACAAACAGAGATGAACAATACAATAACTGAAATGAAAACTACACTAGAAGGAATCAATAACAGAATAACTGAGGCAGAAGAACGGATAAGTGACCTGGAAGACAGAATGGTGGAATTCACTGCTGTGGAACAGAATAAAGAAAAAAGAATGAAAAGAAATGAAGACAGCTTAAGAGACCTCTGGGACAACATTAAACACAACAACATTCGCATTATAGGGGCCCCAGAAGGAGAAGAGAGAGAGAAAGGACCCAAGAAAATATTTGAAGAGATTATAGTCGAAAACTTCCATAACGTGGGAAAGGAAATAGCCACCCAAGTCCAGGAAGTGCAGAGAGTCCCATACAGGATAAACCCAAGGAGAAACATGCCGAGACACATAGTAATCAAATTGGCAAAAATTAAAGACAAAGAAAAATTATTGAAAGCAGCAAGGGAAAAACGACAAATAACATACAAGGGAAGTCCCATAAGGTTAACAGCTGATTTCTCAGCAGAAACTCTACAAGCCAGAAAGGAGTGACATGATATACTTAAAGTGATGAAAGGGAAGAACTACAACCAAGATTACTCTACCCGGCAAGGATCTCATTCAGATTCGATGGAGAAATCAAAAGCATTACAGACAAGCAAAAGCCAAGAGAATTCAGCACCACCAAACCAGCTCTACAACAAATGCTAAAGGAACTTCTCTAAGTGTGAAACACAAGACAAGAAAAGGACCTACAGGGCTTTCCTGGTGGCACAGCGGTTGAGAGTATGCCTGCTAATGCAGGGGACACGGGTTCGAGCCCTGGTCTGGGAGGATCCCACATGCCGCGGAGCAACTAAGCCCGTGAGCCACAACTACTGAGCCTGCGCGTCTGGAGCTTGTGCTCTGCAACAAGAGAGGCCACGAGAGTGAGAGGCCCGCGCACCACGATGAAGAGTGGCCCCCGCTTGTCGCAACTAGAGAAGGCCCTCACACAGAAACGAAGACCCAACACAGCCAAAAATAAATATAAATAAATCAAAATTTTTAAAAAAAGAAAAGGACCTACAAAAACAAACTCAAAACAATTAAGAAAATGGTAATAGGAACATACATATCGATAATTACCTTAAACATGAATGGATTAAATGCTCCAACCAAAAGACACAAGCTTGCTGAATGGATACAAAAACAAGACCCATCTATATGCTGTCTACAAGAGACCCACTTCAGACCTAGGAACACATACAGACTGAAAGTGAGGGGATGGAAAAAGATATTCCATGCAAATGGAAATCAAAAGAAAGCTGGCGTAGCAATACTCATATCACAGAAAATAGACTTTAAAATAAAGAATGTTACAACAGACAAGGAAGGACACTACATAATGATCAAGGGATCAATCCAAGAAGAAGATATAACAATTATAAATACATATGCACCCAACATAGGAGCACCTCAATACATAAGGCAACTGCTAACAGCTATAAAAGAGGAAATCGACAGTAACACAATAATAGAGGGGGACTTTAACACCTCACTTACACCAATGGACAGATCATCAAAACAGAAAATTAATAAGGAAACAGAAGCTTTAAATGACACAATAGACCAGATAGATTTAATTGATATTTATAGGACATTCCATCCAAAAACAGCAGATTACATTTTCTTCTCAAGTGGGCATGGAACATTCTCCAGGATAGATCACATCTTGGGCCACAAATCAAGCCTCAGTAAATTTAAGAAAATTGAAATCATATTAAGCATCTTTTCTGACCACCATGCTATGAGATTAGAAATGAATTACAGGGAAAAAAAGTAAAAACCACAGACGCATGGAGGCTAAACAATACGTTACTAAGTAACCAAGAGACCACTGAAGAAATCAAAGGGGAAATCAAAAAATACCTAGAGGGTTTCCCTGGTGGCGCAGTGGTTGAGAGTCTGCCTGCCAGTGCAGGGGACACGGGTTCGAGCCCTGGTCTGGGAGGATCCCACATGCCACGGAGCGACTGGGCCCGTGAGCCACAATTACTGAGCCTGTGCGTCTGGAGCCTGTGCTCCGCAACAAGAAAGGCCACGATAGTGAGAGGCCCGCGCACCGTGATGAAGAGTGGCCCCCACTTGCCGCAACTGGAGAGAGCCCTCACACAGAAACAAAGACCCAACACAGCCATAAATAAATAAATAAATAAATAAAATTAAAACAAAACAAAACTTTAAAAAAAAAACAAAACCTAGAGACAAATACAATGAAAACACGATGATCCAAAACCTATGGGATGCAGCAAAAGCAGTTCTAAGAGGGAAGTTTATAGCTATACAAGCCTACCTCAAGAAATAAGAAAAATCTCAAATAAACAATCTAACCTTACAGCTAAAGGAACTAGAGAAAGAAGAACAAACAAAACCCAAAGTTAGCAGAAGGAAAGAAATCATAAAGATCAGAGCAGAAGTAAATGAAATAGAAGCAAAGAAAGCAATACCAAAGATCAATAAAACTAAAAGCTGGTTCTTTGAGAAGATAAATAAAAGTGATAAACCGTTAGCCAGACTCATCAAGAAAAAGAGGGAGAGGACTCAAATCAATAAAATTAGAAATGAAAAAGGAGAAGTTACAACAGACACCGCAGAAATACAAAGCATCCTAAGAGACTACTACAAGCAACTCTATGTCAATAAAATGGACAACCTGGAAGAAATGGACAAATTCTTAGAAAGGTATAACCTTCCAAGACTGAACCAGGAAGAAATAGAAAATATGAACAGACCAATCACAAATAATGAAATTGAAACTGTAATTTAAAATCTTCCAACAAACAAAAGTCCAGGACCAGATGGCTTCACAGGTGAATTCTATCAAACATTTAGGGAAGAGCTAACACCCATCCTTCTCAAACTCTTCCAAAAAATTGCAGAGGATGGAACACTCCCAAACTCATTCTATGAGGCCACCATCACCCTGATACCAAAACCAGACAAAGATACTCCAAAAAAAAGAAAATTACAGACCAATATGACTGATGAATATAGATGCAAAAATCCTCAACAAAGTACTAGCAAACAGAATCCAACAACACATTAAAAGGATCATACACCATGATCAAGTGGGAGTTATGCCAAGGATGCAAGGATTCTTCAATATATGCAAATCAATCAATGTGATACACCATATTAACAAATTGAAGAATAAAAACCATATGATCATCTCAATAGATGCATAGATAGCTTTTGACAAAATTCAACACCCATTTATGATAAAAAACTCTCCAGAAAGTGGGCATAGAGGGAACCTACCTCAACATAATAAAGGCCGTATATGACAAACCCACAACAAACATCACTCTCAATGGTGAAAAACTGAAAACATTTCCTCTAAGATCAGGAATGAGACAAGGATGTCCACTCTCACCACTATTATTCAACATAGTTTTGGAAGTCCTAGCCATGGCAATCAGAGAAGAAAAAGAAATAAAAGGAATACAAATTGGAAAAGAAGAAGTAAAAGTGTCACTGTTTGCAGATGACATGATACTATACATAGAGAATCCTAAAGATGCCACCAGAAAACTACTAGAGCTAATCAATGAATTTGGTAAAGTTGCAGGATACAAAATTAATGCAGAGAAATCTCTTGCATTCCTATATTCCTGGTAAAGTTGCAGGATACAAAATTAATGAAGAGAAATCTCTTGCATTTCATCCTAATGATGAAAACTCTGAAAGAGAAATTAAGTAAACACTCCCATTTACCATTGCAACAAAAAGAATAAAATACCTAGGAATAAACCTACCTAGGGAGACAAAAGACCTGTATGCAGAAAACTATAAGACACTGATGAAAGAAATTAAAGATGATACCAAGAGTTGGAGAGATACACCATGTTCTTGGATTGGAAGAATCAATATTGTGAAAATGACTATACTACCCAAAGCAATCTACAGATTCAATGCAATCCCTATCAAATTACCAATGGCATTTTTTACGGAACTAGAACAAAAAAATCTTAAAATTTGTATGGAGACACAAAAGACCCCGAATAGCCAAAGCAGTCTTGAGGGAAAAAAACAGATCTGGAAGAATCAGACTCCCTGACTTCAGACTATGCTACAAAGCTACAGTAATCACGACAATATAGTACTGGCACAAAAACAGAAAGATAGATCAATGGAACAAGATAGAAAGCCCAGAGATAAGCCCACACACCTACGGTCAACTAATCTATGACAAAGGAGGCAAGGATATACAATGGAGAAAAGACAGTCTCTTCAGTAAGTGGTGCTGGGAAAACTGGACAGCTACAGGTAAAAGAATGAAATTAGAACACTACCTAATACCATACACAAAAATAAACTCAAAATGGATTAAAGACCTAAATGTAAGACTGGACACTATAAAACTCTTAGAGGAATACATAGAAAGAACACTCTTTGACATAAATCACAGCAAGATCTTTTTTGATCCACCTCCTAGAGTAATGGAAATAAAAACACAAATAAACAAATGGGACCTAATGAAACTTCAAAGCTTTTGCACAGCAAAGGAAACCATAAACAAGATGAAAAGACAACCCTCAGAATGGGAGAAAATATTTGCAAACGAATCAACGGACAAAGGATTAATCTCTAAAATATATAAACAGCTCATGCAGCTCCATATTAAAAAAATAACAACTCGATCCAAAATTGGGCAGAGACCTAAATAGACATTTCTCCAAAGAAGACATACAGATGGCCAGAAGCACATGAAAAGCTGCTCAACATCACTAATTATTAGAGAAATGCAAATCAAAACTACAATGAGGTATCACCTCACACCAGTTAGAATGGACATCATCAGGAAATCTACAAACAACAAATGCTGGAGAGGGTGTGGAGAAAAGGGAACCCTCTTGCACTGTTGGTGGGAATGTAAATTGATACAGCCACTATGGAGAACAGTATGGAGGTTCCTTAAAAAACTACAAATAGAATTACCATATGATCCAGCAATCCCACTACTGGGCATATACCCAGAGAAAACCATAATTCAAAAAGACACATGCACCCCAATGTTCATTGCAGCACTATTTACAATAGCCAGGTCATGGAAGCAACCTTAATGCCCATCGATAGACGAATGGATAAAGAAGATGTGGTACATATATACAATGGAATATTACTCAGCCATAAAAAGGAACAAAATTGGGTCATTTGTTGAGACATGGATGGATCTAGAGACTGTCATACAGAGTGAAGTTGTCAGAAAGAGAAAAACAAATATCGTATATTAACGCATATATGTGGAACCTAGAAAAATGGTACAGATGAACCGGTTTGCAGGGCAGTAATTGAGACACAGATGTAGAGAACAAACGTATGGACACCAAGGGGGGAAAGTGGCAGGGCGGTGGGGGTGGTGGTGTGATGAATTGGGCGATTGGGATTGACATGTATACACTGATGTGTATAAAATTGATGACTAATAAGAACCTGCTGTATAAAAAATAAATAAAATAGAATTAAAAAAAAAAGAATAGATTCTCCCACCTGTGCCCTATCATTCATTACACATGTGATATACATTAAACAAAGAGAGAGAAATATGGGAATAAGAAAGCAAAGAAACATCGCAGTTCAGGGAGCCAGGTCTCAGAAAAAGATGCGTTCACAATTACTGGCACATGGAAAATAAAGAAGAAGACTACTAAGTCTTTGAAATATTTATACCTCCAAAAATTTCTGAACTAGGTGAGTCTTTGGGCTGTTGTTTAGTCTTTAAATAACCTTGGAACACTCAATTGTTCAGGCAGGAAAGGGGAACTCTTCTCAGCCACCAACTTGGACATATTCCTTAATGTCCACTTTAGATGTGACCAAAAAGGATAACAGATAGGGAACAAAAGCCAGAGACTGCATATGGTCAAGGGGGCTACTCCAAAGGTTCTAAATCAGAACCTAATCAAAAAACATTCCCCATGCCCAGAGTAGGGGCCCTCGAAATGTCTCTCTAGTGGGATTTAAGAATTTGCCACTGATCAGAGTCTTTTTTGTGCTTTCCATTGTTCACTTCTCTGAAGGGAAGTGTCTTTTTTCCTGGTTATCTTCTACACTTATTGAGTATGGAAGTGGCAGGCACTTGTCTTTAAAATTTTAAATGTTCAGTATCAGGAGAAACCACATCCAGAAGGATGCAGAGATTATGATGAATCACTTGGATATCCTAGGTTGAATCAATTTTGCCTTGTTTTTATGTCCAAAGAATGATTTTCACACTTTTGAGCTCTCACAAGCAAGACCCTGGGGCTGGGCAGGGGCTGGAAATGTGTTAGGGGCTATTTGAAGTTCTCTACATGTTATATACAAAGGTAAGTGTACATTAAACATACTGAAAACAAGTGTATGGCTAAAATATTACCTTTGTGACATATATACTTACAACCCCTACCCTCATGCCCACAGCAGAACTTGCAAATCAATTATGGATTTTGTTTTCCTATAGAGTCTAGAGATGATTATTCAAGTCCCTCTCAATGTTGTATCTCTCAGGTGGTGAGGACCAACTGATCAGAGTTGGTATGGATTGGATGTGCAATCCATTTGAAATCCATACATTTAAGGAATATAATTCTAGAATATATTTTCTCAGGTAACTACTACTTTTGGGTAACTGGTCAGCAGCATCCTCAGCAGTAAGAAGAATATGTGGCCCCTGACTCTTTCAATTGTATATTCCTTTCCTGAAATTTCATGGTTAGAGCTTCATTTCTTTGAGGAGAAACTTCTTTCTTCTTCCCAAGACCTTCTCCCTTCTCATGTTCATGAGGAATGTTTTGGTGAAAAGAAACATACTAGTTGGTATTCCTTCATTAATATCCTAGTGATATTTGTAGATTAAATGTGATAACATAGGATATACATTCTTATATTTATCTGAATGATAGACAGATGGAGGAGATGTTGGATTTTGAGCCATATTTAGGGAGAGGGATGTAGAAAACAAGGCTCAGGAGGACTCAGAGTGAGAGCTATTTGAGGGACAATCTAAGGGATGCATACTGAGATGTAGTATAGGATTTATTTTCCATTGCATATAGAACCAAAGATGATTCACTAACAGTAACATATTATGTTGACACCATATGTTAAGAAACTTATGTCTGTAGGAGTCAGAACATTATATTATGGCAGTAAGAAGCTAAAGAAAAAAAATATGGTTCTAATCTTTTTGATAGATTCACTACCTCTCTAGATAACAACTTTCGAAACTAATGTTGATGATGGGATACATACACACACACACACACACACACACACACAAATAGAGAATTTCCACAGATTAAGATAAATGGCTCTGGAGAAGTATGTACCTACCTGCAGAGATCTGCAGCAGACATACATGAATATTTTCAATCAATTACGCTTTTCCAACTTACATTAATTCCATCAGGAAAGATGCAGAGGAGTTTTTTTTTTTAATAAATTTATTTATTTATTTATTTATTTATTTTTGGCTGTGTTGGGTCTTCGTTTATGTGTGAGGGCTTTCTTTAGTTGCGGCGAGCGGGGGCCACTCTTCATCGCGGTGCGCGGGCCTCTCACTATCGCGGCCTCTCTTGTTGCGGAGCACAGGCTCCAGACGCGCAGGCTCAGTAGTTGTGGCTCACGGGCCCAGTTGCTCCGTGGCATGTGGGATCTTCCCAGACCAGGGCTCGAACCCGTGTCCCCTGCATTGGCAGGCAGATTCTCAACCACTGTGCCACCAGGGAAGCCCTGCAGAGGAGTTTTTAAGTGGATTTAGAGGAAACAGAAGGACTATGCTTTCTGGGAAAGATGGGATATGATGAAGTAAGGATAAAAGGAGACCGAAAGATTCAGATGAAGTTCGTTCCAACCAGCTAATGATGTATACCACTGCGTTAGATGTAGGAAATGTCAAGGGAAACATTATATTCAGTTAATATTTTACCATCATTCATGAAACACCTTTACTAACATTTCTCAGTTGATCATAAACACCAAGAACTTGCAATCAGGGATTAATGAAACTGCAGAATTTCCCAAGACTTAGCATAAAACCTGTGTCATTGGGACTTTATCCTACCTATCAGCTTCCCCAAGCCCTGTTTCATGTCACTGTTTCTCAGACTGTAGATGAAAGGGTTCAACATGGAAGTTAACATAGGGTAGATAACTGCTGCTATCCGGTCCTTGATGGTATAGCTGTTCAGAGGCTGGAAATAGACAAAGCTAATATTCCCATAAAACAGGGTCACCACAGTGAGATGGGAGCCACAGGTAGAGAAGGTCTTGTACTTCCCAGCAGTTGGAACAGTGGTGAGGATTCTCAGATAAGAGATGGTGATGCACATAAAGGGGGCCATTATGCCAGACAGTCCTTCTGTTTTTATCACTATCTCACTGACGAATGTAGATGAGCAGGACAACTTCAGCATTGCCTTGAGTTCACAGAAGAAATGATGCATAATGTTGGAGGCACAGAAGGTGAGTCGATTCAGCAAGTGGATGTGGAGGAGTGAGTGAAGTAATGGGAGGATGAAGGAGATTATCAGTAAAAGGACACAGCATTTATAGCTCATGATGGTGATGTAATGAAAGGGTTTGCATATGGCCACGTAGCAGTCAATGGCCATGGCCCCTAGGACATAACTATCTACATTACCAAAGGATAGGTAGAAATATACCTGGGTCGTGCACTCGCTTTAGAGGATGGTCTTTGCCTCTGATGAGAAGTTTATCAGCATCTTTGGAATAATAACCGCTGTGTAGCAAATATCAACAAAGGACAGGCTTCTCAGAAAGAAATACATGGGGGTCTGTAGGTGAATATCTGAATAGATGGCCAGGATAATGACCAGGTTTCCCATCAGAGTGATCAGGTAGATGGTTAGAAATAGGACAAAGAGAGGCTTCTGATCCTCGGGCCTAGAGGAGAGGCCCAGCAGGATAAATTCAGGACTTGTTAGGTTGTCCCATCCCATGGTTTTGATTTGCTTAAAGATAAATAAAATATAAATTAATAGACTCTTCTTTCATTTGAAGCAGGCATTTTCCAAATATCTTTAAGCTTTATTCTCGCTGAGATATTGTAAATACAATATTTATCTGCAATGCTTCTTTCCTCTATTAATGTGGAGAATTCAGGGTGAAATATATTTTTCCACCTCCCTTTTATTTCTGAGCTACTTAGAGAGATTGCGAAAATAGATTATTGGAGGGTAGTGAGATCAGAGAGAGAAATGGACAGAGATAGAGAGAGACTTCCCTTTTTTATTGTCTTGCATTCTGTTCAATAATCATATTCTGAATTATGGTTCAGGGTACTATGACTTGGGCACAGATTGGGGCATGAGGAAAAGTCTTTGTTTAGGTATTTTAGTGAATAAACTTGTCTGGATAAATTACTTGTCAACTTTCGAATCATCTGCTCCTTGAGTTCATGATATTCCCCCATCACTCATCCTGGAATTTGGACATTGAATTCTGATATTATCATACAAGGTTTTCTATCCCATTACTGTAATAAATGTATCCTTCCTGCCTCAGTGAACTATTATTTGAGAAGGGAAGAAAAGATGGAAACAGAGACACAGATCCAGCATGACATGGATGGAGCCCTTTTTTATTTTTTACTGTATCCTAGGTCCCCAACTTGTGGGTTCTAACATTGTTGTCTGTGTATACGTGCAAATGTATTTTTTTAAGTGTGAATATGTCCCTATAACCATATCAACCATAGATGCAGCTGCCCAGGACTTACCTGATGATTAACAAACACTTCTTGAATCTGAGTGATCTCCTCCCAGGTAACTGCAGGGCTCTCCCCATCTGATGGAGCTGTAGTGACATACTCTGTGCCTTTGTCCTGGGCCTTGTCCTCAAATCCCTGGAGTTCAATTGGGAAAACAAGTAAAACACAACCAATTTTCTCAATTACAAAAGGTATCGCTCTAAGGAACCAAAAGAGTATTTCCTGCCTTCTTCTCCAAGTAGCCCTGTCTGTCTCTATGTTTCCTAAAATTCTCGGCAATGCCTGGACATTTCTGCCAAAGAAAACAATCAACAACATGAAACGGCAATCTATGGACTGAGAGAAAAGATTTACAGCCATATCTGATAAGGGATTGATATACATAAAATATAAGAAACTCATACAACCTAATAGCAAAAAACCAAATAACCCAGTTTTTAAATTGGCAAGGGATTTGAATAGGCATTTCTCCAAATAAGACATCCAAATATCCAACAAATATATGAAAAAGTGCTCTACTTCACTAATCATCAGCAAAATATAAATCAAAACCACAGTGAAATATCACCTCACACTTGTTAGAAAGGCTATCATGCAAAAGACAAATGATAGCAAGTGTTGGTGAGGATGTGTAGAAAAAGGAACCCTAGAACACTTTTGGTGGGAATGTAAACTGGTATAATCATTATGCAAAACAGTCTGGAGTTTTCCTCAAAATATTTGAAATAGAACTACACATGCTTTAGCAACCTCATATCTGAGTATATAGCCAAAGGAAATAAAATCAGGATCTCTAAGAGATAGCTGCATTCTCATGTTCATTTCAGCATTATTCACAATAGCCAAGATGTGGAAACAAACTAAATGTCCAGTTGATGGTTGAATAGAAAAAGAAAATGTGATATACATATATATATATATCACACTTATATATGTAAGCATATTTTCCTATGTCCCTTCCTGATCCCTCATTGTACTTTACATATATATATATATATATATATATGTACACACATATGTATGTTTGGCCTGGGGGATAAATATGAATAGCAGTGGAGGACATGGAAAGATGGAGAGTTTTGATGGAAGATGAGAGGGAGTGGTACCTTCTCTGAGACTGAACTTCCAGGAAGGATATAGTTGTAAGATATAATGCAGAATTTGGTGGAATTTCAAAACAAAAACATTTTCAGAACTCCAAGAAATTGACCCTGTATTGTTAGAACAGAAAGAAAGGGGATTTTCTTGAATAGCAAGACACTGAGTTCCAATGTGGAAGACAGTATCGTCTAGTGGAGAAATTGGAATCAGACAGACGTTGTGAGTTAGTCTCAGCATATTTTCTCCAAATTGTGGGGATGCAGGAATGAACCTCTTCCTTTTTACAGTTTCAGGCATCCACAGGTAAAGTAGTGGTAATAAAACTTCCCTCATTTGTAATTACTTCTCTTTTGTTTCCATGACACTTGACATTATGTTTTATCTTTTATCCTCACTAGAATGGAAGATCTATTAGGGCATAATTAGTTATTTTTCACTGGTATATCCTTAATGCCCATCAGAATGCCTTACACATAGTAGTGATCAATTAAAAAAATACAAGGATGAACAACAAGGTCCTATAGCACAGGGAACTATATTCAATATCCTGTGATAAACCATAATGGAAAAAATATGAAAAAGAATATATATATATATGTATAACTGAGTCACTTTGCTGTACAGCAGAAATTAACACAACATTGTAAATCAACTATACTTCAATAAAATTAAAAACAAAATACAAGGATGAATGAATCGTCTAGTCCAGAGTCTTGAAGTAAGTAGGTTTTTAGGTAAATGAGAGCTTCTTTTCCCCTAATTTCTAAGAGTATCTTGAGCATGAGTGGGTTGAATAATGTCCTCATGACAAAGACTCTATATTTAACAAGAATAGACTCCTTTAAAAATTAGTAATAGAAAGATTGTGAAGTCAGAGAAATATGTTTTTACAACTCCAATTAGCACAGTCATAGGAAAGTGCTACAGCTGATGGTTAAGAACAGAGGTTTGGTTTCAGACATACTAAGAACTGAATCTTTGTTAAAATTTAACAGACATTTATTTATATAGCAAATAGTAATCAAATTATTATTATTTACTAGTAATAAATTTATTAGTAAAATTATTAATATATCATTTTAACTCTAGAACTTTAATACAGATACAAATTAAATTGAAGCCAAGTGTTGTAGACACATTTCAAATAAGAACACTAATTAAAAGACATATGATGTTGTTTAAATGAAACTAAATCAACAGTGGTGGCATTAATAGTGGAGATTTAAAATTCAAGTCCAGTTCTGAATCTCTGTTAAATTAAGACTGTGGAGAACCTCAATAATCTACTTTTGAAGTATTTCAACAAGAATAGCAATTCTTGTGTGCTGTTTCCTATGTACAAGGCCTTGTTTTAAGTATTTTACATAATTTCATTTATTACTCATTAACAGCTTCATGAGGTATTAACTGTTATTACCCCCATTTACCGATGAGAAGACTGAGGTACATGTAGGTTAGGACATTTGCCCAAGGTCACATAGTCCCCAAAGTGCTATTGTGAGCACAAAATGAACAAAGCATGTAATACTTCACATGGTGTCTGTTACATAGTCAACACGCAACATATATTAACTAGTATTTTGTCATCACTACCCTCACATATACCTCAGAGCCTTGAGAAATGTATCCCCTTTTCATCTTGGTCAATGTACAACATCATCAACCAACTCTTCTCCAGCACCCATCCTTCACAGACCTGTTGCCCAGCCCTCCTCTAGCTGGCCTGACTCCTAAGCCTCTCTCTGGCTGCTTTGACCACAGGAGTGCTGGGACTCAAAGTGAGTCCCAGTCTGTGGAAATTACAACCTAGTGTAACAGACACCCTTGGCTTGGAGCAGAAGTTTTTGACTTCCGCCTGGTGATCACAATTGCTACGTCTCATGATCTACACTTGAGGAAAGAAGAGATGTAAATTATCCCCCTACATCCTTCCAGTCCCCAGGGATTTAAGCTATATACATTAATATTTTGAGGGTCACTTTTGGATTGCTTTCTGGTAAATCATCTGGAACAGCAGTCATCAAACTTATGCAATATACAGATTCTTTTAAAATGAAAAAAATGCCGTAGAGTCTCTGGGTTAACATGTTTTGTTATATCAGTATCATATGCACGAACAGAGAAAACTGTAAGCCTTAATAAATGTACTAATATACACTTTTACCTCTAAATCATTAATACAGATACAAACTAAATTCAAGCTAAGTGTTGTAGACATATTTCAAATAAGAACACTAATTAAAAGACATATGATGTGTTTTCTAAGCGAAACTAAATCAATAGTGGTGGCATTATTAGTGGGGATCTTAAATTCAAGTCCAGTTCTGAACTTCATCTCTTCTTGGTTTTTAAACTTTGCCAATACTATAAATGCAGATAGAGATTTTTAATATAACAAAATGGTATTAATAATTTCAAATCTTTATTTACTAGTTTCAGATAATAAAACCAGATGCTTAGTCCAAACTTTTCTAGTAATCAATCATATAATACAAATTTTAATGAAGGTCAATTGACAACTTTTAGTAGAAGGCAGGTATGAGTTGCACTATTATATAAACCCACATTAAATAGTATCCAATCTAGTTATTTCTGAAATCACTAGTAGGAAAATAGTATCTGAATTTATCTTTATTTAGGGTAGATATTGAAATTAAAAAGATTTAATTTCAACATGGAATTTGCTGGTTGATGCTTGAATGGAATAAATAAATATTGGAAATAGTAATTTTAAAATGAAAGAAATGCTGCCTAATGTTTTGGAAAAATGGACATTTCTCTGGCTTGCTATCACTCAAAATACAGGTTAAGAATAGCCAAATTAAAGAAAGTCTAATGAAAGTAGAAAAGAGGCAGAAATGAGAGCAGTAGAACTGGAAATGTTGTGAAGGATCAGGATATGCCACCCCAAAATATGCTTCTTTGGCAACAAAATGATTTTTTTGTCCCTAGTTTTTTTTTTGTTTTTTGTTTTTTTTTTACTTTTTATTTTTATTTAAAAATTTTTTGATTGGAGTGTGGTTGATTTACAGTGTTGTGTTAGTTTCAGGTGTACAGCAAAGTGAGTCAGTTATACATTTACATATATCCACTCTTTTTTTTTTTTTTAGATTCTTTTCCCATATAGGCCATTACAGAGTATTGAGTAGAGTTCCCTGTGCTGTACAGCAGGTTCTTATTAGTTATCTATTTTATATATAGTAGTGTGTATATGTCAATACTTTGGGATTGGGCATCAAAATGATTTTGAGTTGAATGCATTTAGTTTCTGAAATCCCATATCTGCCTAAAAGCAGAGCCTCCCCAAAGATCTCAAAAGTCACTAAATCTTCTTCTGCAAAGCAACTGTAATCTTCTCATCACACCCAAACAGACTTTGTCACAAGACTGACATATCCCCCATTGGTTCTTCTAAGGTCCCTTTGATCTTTCCAAGATGTCATTTGTTTTTCTATAAGTGCCCTTTCTCCCCTTCCCCTTCCCCTAGTGAATTAGGTCTATAGACCCCAAATTCCAACCCTTTGAGGTATTCATCTCTGAGTTCTCCCTTGTGTATACTCAATGCACATGTAAATGAATTTGTTTTTCTCGTAAAAAAAAAAATGAACTCATAACAAATCAAAGTTCTTATAATTGTTTCCATTTTTCTTTAAATTGGAATGTACAAACTAGGAAAGATCTTTTCTTGCTAATAAGCTAATGCATTCAGAAGAGTTGTGAATTAACTTCTGTCACACTAAATTGTTTTCTTAATGCTGTATCAAAGTTTCAATGACTTAAAAAAAGTTTACACTTAAGGACTTATTTTATAAAATGTGTTTCAATTCGAAGAGTTTAGTCTTTAAACTTAAATTGTTCAATAGACATATTAAAGATGTTGGGCAATTATTTCATGCTTGCTTTGGGACAAGCCATTTTAATGGTATGTAGAATTCCTTAACAACATCAAAATTGGGTGATCTCATTTTTATGTTATTTTGTTGCAATTGCCATGGTAAATAAATATATGAGTACAAGCTCTGGAATTTCATTAATTAGGCTTCTAAAAAGAGGCCTCCAGGGTCCATTATATTACTTGCTGCCAAAGATCAAACATGGGCCTGAGTCCCTGCCTCCCATGATTTAATCAGCTGATCACTGTGTTTGTTCTGTCTCACTTACATGAACAGGATTAAAGCACCATAAAATTGTGTGAAAGCATATTTTATTATTATAAAAGATAATAACACATTGTTCCCTATTTTTTTTATGGATTATGGGTGTTTAATTAGCCTAGTGATAAGACTGAAGAATGGGTTAACTAATTGATTGTGAAAACAAAGGAAATAATGAGAAAAAAAACCCCTTAATCCCATCAATATTTACTCTTGGTAAACACTCTGTTGGAGAATGATATGCAAGCTAGGACGTTTCATTGGGTAAGGAATTAGGGTGAATGAGAGAAGGATTGTCACTCGTTGGCCATTTATCCAGCCACTCTTTCTTGAGTGCTTTCTTTGTGCCAGACACCATGCTAGGCACTGGATACAGAGGTGAATTAATCACAGCCTCTTCCCTCTAGGAGCACATAGTCAAATAGAGGAATTGGGCTTTTCAAAGTGCATCCTACCAACATCTGAAAAACCTGAATTCACTTTGGTTGTGAAATACCCACAGTGATTGTAGCAGTAATGGTGGCAGCAACATGAACAATTATTATTTGAGCCTTTTACTACACGGCATCCCTAT
The DNA here is from genome assembly GCF_949987535.1 of Balaenoptera acutorostrata. Lineage (NCBI taxonomy): Eukaryota > Metazoa > Chordata > Mammalia > Artiodactyla > Balaenopteridae > Balaenoptera > Balaenoptera acutorostrata. The sequence goes on along the minus strand of NC_080069.1, from coordinate 113,237,399 downwards.
AAGCATGTAATACTTAGCCAGTGTTGTAGACACATTTCAAATAAGAACACTAATTAAAAGACATATGATGTTGTTTAAATGAAACTAAATCATTTAGTAGTGGCATTAATATTGGGGCTTTAAAATTCAAGTCCAGTTCTGAATCTTTGTTAAATTAAGACTGTGGAGAACCTCAGTGATCTACTTTTGAAATATTTCAACAGGAATAGCAATTCTTGTGTGCTATTTCCTATGTATAAGGCCTTGTTTTAAGCATTTTACAAATCTCATTTATAGGTATGAACTGTTATTACCCCCATTTACCAATGAGAAAACTGAGGTACATATAGGTTAAGATTTTTGCCCAAGATCACATAGTTGGTGAGGGGGTGGAGGTGGGGTTATAACTTCCCAGTCTATTAGCCTAAACACTAAGCTATTCTGCCTTTCAAAGTACTAACCCCAAAGTGCTATTGTGAGCACAAAATGAACAAAGCATGTAATACTTAGCATGGTGTCTGTCACATAGTCAACATCCAATGTATATTAACTACTATTTTGTCATCACTACCCTCGCATATACCTCAGAGCCATTTCTGTCCTTGAGAAATGTATCCCCTTTTCATCTTGGTCAATGTACAACATCATCAACCAACTCTTCTCCAGTCACAATAATCAGAACTTTATATATAATATTCTAATCCTTAAAGCAATCATTTATTTAAAAATTTGGTGTTATTAGCACTTTATACATAAATAGACTAGAAAAAAATAGACTAGAGCTCAGAGATGTTAAATAATTGCCAAATTCACAGAATTTGTAAGTGGTAGATCTCAGAATTATATTTACTTTTATTTGGCTCCAGAGCTATATTTTGGGCCATTATATCATGCTTATTATTCCACAGGAAGAAAATAAAGTGATGACCGAGTGAATGATTTGGGTAATGAGACACAAGTGTCTACCATTTGTGATGTCTGGGCATTGATGAAGTAGTCTCCCATCCTATCAGTATCAGTGGCATGAAGTTGTTGCCAGGGACTTGAGGTGCATTTAAACTTCCCTTGAGAGTATGTCCATATTTTCTTGCTCTCTGCAATGGCAGGCATCGGACCTGACTTCCCCCAGGTGGCTCTAGAGGAAAGATCTCAGGGACCCCACAATCTCTAAATCTCACCTCGACTCCCTAGTCCTGACTTCCAGCCCCATGCAGTGATTTGTCCTTCAGCACCATGGCCAGATCCCTGAAATCTGACAGAAGGCTGGAGTCACAAAGTCCAGGGTCAGAGAAGTCCTTTCTTGCCAGGTGAGTGTATGGGTGGGGAAACTAGACTTCATTCTACATCTTGTTTCCCCCTGACCAATTTTTATCTTTCTTGATCAATAACCTGTCTCTCACTCTGGATCCATCCTAACATCATCCTTTCTCCTTTAGGTCCTCACAGCCATTCCCCTCCCTTTCCTCACCCTAACAATCTCTCTCACCAGCCCTCCTTTCTGTTCCTACTCTGATGTTCCATTTTTCACACCTGACCACAGTTTTTTTTTTCATTTACACCATATCATGACCCCCCATTCTGCTCTCCTTCTTCCCTTTCTACATTCCCACCTTTCTCCTAGTCATCATTCACATGCCTTCCTCCTTTCTTCCCCAAATCTTTATTTCTGTTCATTATCTCTGCCCCAATCATTAAAAAGTTCTCCATCTTCAATTATGCTCCTCTTCTCATTTCAAAAGTTCTTCCTCTTATTTCCTTATTTTCTTTCCATTCATCCGTTCACTCTGTACTCTCTTTCTATCCTACATTTCCATTCTCTCATTCCCACCACTTTGTATTCTTTCTTTGTTTTCCCTTCCCATTTATTCTTTTCTCCACTGTGTCTTCATTTCTATGTCTCTGCTCACAGTGTTCCATTCAATCATCTCTTCATGGAAACCACACAATTAATTATTTTTAGAAATATGGAATGTCCGGAATGAAAGTTTAGAAGAAACTCCCATTTGAGAGTAAATTCTGCTTTCCAATAATTATTTTCTGAATCTTTGTCACATACATGCAGCTTATAATCAACATACACACATATGCACACACATGCACACACACATACACACACAGGCACACACACAGTTATATCACATTCACTTCATTCAGAGTGCCAGCTGTTCTCTAAGTAAAATAGAGGGCAGTTTCGGTATCAGCTAGAAGAGTTTTTATGTGTTACACCCTGCTGTGATTTTGTTATCAACTAGAAATCTCTTCATGACCTCAGCCCATCCTTGACCTCACCTAAGGCTGAGATGGGACCTGCTCCAAATAAGTTCCACCAGCCCCTTTGCTTATATTTGTTGCATCACTTATCATGCTGCTTTTCATCCAATGTTGATCTTCCTTTCTTTCCATACTGTGGTTTCTTCATGGCAGAGTCTTTGTGTAGTTTGTCTTAATGTCCCATTATAGAAAAGAAATATTTGTAGAACAGATAAATTAATCAATAAGTGGATGATAAATAAATGATCTTTTGGATCATGTGATTACCTTCTGCCCTTGATCTAGCCAAAATTATTTCCTGGGAACCATAGGCAGATTCAGGTATTCAGACAAATTTTTTAAAACCTAACCCTTCTCTTCTCTCTCCTCTCATATATTTCCAGAGGCACAGATTACAGTTGCCCATCACTATTCAAAGTAACAATTGTGCTTTGTGAGAAAAATAGTCTTTGCAGTTGCTTTTATAAATTATCAAAAATCTCCAGTGTGACTGATTTGTAGTAATTAGATCTACATTTTCTTCCCTGCTCCATACTCCACCGCCTTTCCTGCTTTTCTTTTGATGGTCCTTGTGTCTCTTTTTCTCTTCCAATCCTCATTATTCTCTCTGGGTCCTTCGTCTATATTATTAACCCTCCGTATATACTCTGCTTCACTATGTACTTCATTTTTTACCGGAACTATAGCACGGATCCTTCAGCCCTTTATTGTAGCAGTGAGGTCAGCAAGGTTTGGAGATATGGATTTATGAATAATCAGTATTAAGTTGGTCAGTGAGGCTCTAGAACTAAATAGGTTTTTCAGGTTTGCTCTTGGGGACCTTGCAAGGTGAAGGAGAAGGGAGAAGAAGAGAAAAACTGTAGATAGAAAAGAGCTCACCACTGAGAGAAGGAAGAAGAAATTCATAATTTTGCAGCATTAAGGAGATTAGAAAAAAAAATGTCAAGAATGTGGGGGCTTCCCTGGTGGCGTAGTGGTTGAGAATCCACCTGCCGATGCAGGGGGCACGAGTTCGAGCCCTGGTCTGGGAGGATCCCACATGCCACGGAGCAACTAGGCCCGTGAGCCACAGTTACTGAGCCTGCACTTCTGGAGCCTGTGCTCCGCAACAAGAGAGGCCGCGATAGTGAGAGGCCCGCGCACCGCGATGAAGAGTGGCCCCCACTTGCCACAACTAGAGAAAGCCCTCGCACAGAGGCAAAGACCCAACACAGCCATAAAAAAATTAATTAATTAATTAATTAATTAATTAAAAAAAAAAAAAAGAAAGCAGCCTCTGCCTGTCAGGGTTTCAGAGTGAAGGATGAAGGCATTTAAAAAAAAAAGAATGTGGGAGATAGTGGTTAATAATGCCGTCATTAGAGAAGGAAAATTAAGAAGGGTTGAGAGAAACAGTCATAGCAATGTCCAAGGCTCTGTGTTAGAATTCTAGCTCTGCCATTGGCTAGCTGCGCAGTATTAAAGCAAGTTTCTTAATTTCTCTGTGCCTCAGTTTCCTCATCTGTAAAATGAGAATAAAATAGTATCTAATAAAATACAGGTTTAATAAAATAACGCATGCAGAGTGCTCTGTACTGTGTTTGGCATATAGCAAGGGCTCCAAAAATATTACTTATTACTACTACTATTGCTACAACTACCAACATTGTTACATACCATTGCATATGGTGAAGACTGTTCATTGATAACCTTGGAAGCAAAAATTTGAATTGATTATTTTATAAGTAAACTATATTTAATTATACGAAGTGTATGAAGTGGAGCAAATAGTTGATAGAGTATAAGATATGAATTATATTTTTAAAAACACTAATTGGCATTTTATTGTATTCTTCTAACAACGTTGCAAAAGTAGTTTCTAAGTCCATTCTGTGGTGGAGGAATCTGAGGCTCAGACAAGTCAAGACACTTGCCCATGTAAAAGAGTTAGTAACTTGGAGCACAGAAATATAAACTTATGTCAGCTTGGATCCATACTCTGTAGCAGACGTAAGTAGACAACCCAAAGACACATCACAGAGAATGGATAAATACATTGTGGTGTATCCACACAAAAGGCTATTATATAGCAATGAAAAATAAATGAACAACAGCTATCACCAATAATATCAGTGAATCTAAGTAATATAATATTGAGGCACAAAATCAGGTCACCACAAATTACTTAAAATTTGTTACCCTTTTACAAATTTCGTGTCATCTCCAACTTAATATTCTTCTTGGAATACCAATAGCAGATACATATCAAATATAAATATATATTAACAAAGGAAAGAGAATGATTACCCCGAGATTCAGAAGGTTGGTTACCTTAGGCAAGGAGTGACGGGGAGAGGTGATGGAGAATGTTCATAGAAGTAGATATGAATTATAATCAAAGTTCTAGTTTCTGTGTTGAACAGTAAGTTAATGGTTGTTTCTAATCATATTCAAAGCCAAGGGAGCAAGCAAGAAGGTGATGCTCAGACCAACGAAGAAAATGTAGCATAAGCCAAGGATTATGATTAATCCAGTCCTGGGCTCCTGAGGCTGGAGGAATACAGGCAATTATGAATCCTCCACCTTTGTCTTTTACAGTCTTGCTGAAGATTTCTCCCTCCTATTCCAGAATCCTGTCTAAAATATTTTTCTGGCTCTAGATCTCTAGAATCAGCCCCCAAAGAAAGAGCTTCCATCAGAAACTCACTATAGAACTTACTAGAGTGAGACAGAGAAATAGGAACCGTAATTGGAAACATGGGCTATACCTGAGATTAGGGAAAAACAATTTAGGGAAACTTCTTGGCTCATTGGTTTCTTGTAGGTCTGACGGTTATAGTGCACATGTATTGTGAGATCTTTCTTTTTTTCCATAAGGTTTTGGAAAATTGTTTTTTTTTTAAACATCTTTATTGGAGTATAATTGCTTTACAATGGTGTGTTAGTTTCTGCTTTATAACAAAGTGAATCAGTTATACATATACATATGTTCCCATATCTCTTCCCTCTTGCATCTCCCTCCCTCCCACCATCCCTACCCCACCCCTCTAGGTGGTCACAAACCACCGAGCTGATCTCCCTGTGCTATGCGGTTGCTTCCCACTAGCTATCTATTTTACATTTGGTAGTGTATATATGTCCATGCCACTCTCTCACCCTGTCACATCTTACCCCTCCCCCTCCCCATATCCTCAAGTCCATTCTCTAGTAGATCTGTGTCTTTATTCCCGTCTTGCCACTAGGTTCTTCATGACCTTTTTTTCCCCCTTAGATTCCATATATATGTGTTAGCATACGGTATTTGTTTTTCTCTTTCTGACTTACTTGAGTCTGTATGACAGACTCTAACTCCATCCACCTCACTACAAATACCTCCATTTCATTTCTTTTTATGGCTGAGTAATATTCCATTGTATATATGTGCCACATCTTCTTTATCCATTCATCCGATGATGGACACGTAGGTTGCTTCCATGTCCTGGCTATTGTAAATAGGGCTGCAATGAACATTTTGGTACATGACTCTTTTTGAATTACGGTTTTCTCAGGGTATATGCCCAGTAGTGGGATTGCTGGGTCGTATGGTAGTTCTATTTGTAGTTTTTTAAGGAACCTCCATACTGTTGTCCATAGTGGCTGTATCAATTTACATTCCCACCAACAGTGCAAGAGGGTTGCCTTTTCTCCACACCCTCTCCAGCATTTATTGTTTCTAGATTTTTTGATGATGGCCATTCTGACTGGTGTGAGATGATATCTCATTGTAGTTTTGATTTGCATTTCTCTAATGATTAATGATGTTGAGCATTCTTTCATGTGTCTGTAGGCCATCTGTATATCTTCTTTGGAGAAATGTCTATTTAGGTCTTCTGCCCATTTTTGGATTGGGTTGTTTGTTTTTTTGTTATTGAGCTGCATGAGCTGCTTGTAAATCTTGGAGATTAATCCTTTGTCAGTTGCTTCATTTGCAAATATTTTCTCCCATTCTGAGGGTTGTCTTTTGGTCTTGTTTATGGTTTCCTTTGCTGTGCAAAAGCTTTTAAGTTTCATTAGGTCCCATTTGTTTATTTGTGTTTTTATTTCCATTTCTCTAGGAGCTGGGTCAAAAAGGATCTTGCTGTGATTTATGTCATAGAGTGTTCTGCCTATGTTTTCCTCTAAGAGTTTGATAGTGTCTGGCCTTACACTTAGGTCTTTAATCCATTTTGAGTTTATTTTTGTGTATGGTGTCAGGGAGTGTTCTAATGTCATACTTTTACATGTAGCTGTCCAGTTTTCCCAGCACCACTTATTGAAGAGGCTGTCTTTTCTCCACTGTATATGCTCGCCTCCTTTATCAAAGATAAGGTGACCATATGTGCATGGGTTTATCTCTGGGCTTTCTATCCTGTTCCATTGATCTATGTTTCTGTTTTTGTGCCAGTACCAAACTGTCTTGATTACCATAGCTTTGTAATATAGTCTGAAGTCAGGGAGCCTGATTCCCCCAGCTCCATTTTTCGTTTTCAAGATTGTTTTGGCTATTCGGGGTCTTTTGTGTTTGCATACATATTGTGAAATTTTTTGTTCTAGTTCTGTGAAAAATGCCAGTGGTAGTTTGATAGGGATTGCATTGAATCTGTAGATTGCTTTGGGTAGTAGAGTCATTTTCCCAATGTTGATTCTTCCAATCCAAGAACATGGTATAGCTCTCCATCTATTTGTATCATCTTTAATTTCTTTCATCAGTGTCTTATAATTTTCTGCATACAGGTCTTTTGTCTCCTTAGGTAGGTTTATTCCTAGATATTTTATTCTTTTTGTTGCAATGGTAAACAGGAGTGTTTTCATAATTTCACTTTCAGATTTTTCATCATTAGTGTATAGGAATGCAAGAGATTTCTGGGCATTAATTTTGTATCCTGTTACTTTACCAAATTCATTGATTAGCTCTAGTAGTTTTCTGGTAGCATCTTTAGGATTCTCTATGTATAGTATCATGTCACCTGCAAACAGTGACAGCTTTACTTCTTCTTTTCCGATTTGGATTCTTTTTATTTCTTTGTCTTCTCTGATTGCTGTGGCTGAAACTTCCAAAACTATGTTGAATAATAGTGGTGAGAGTGTGCAACCTTGTCTTGTTCCTGATCTTAGTGGAAATGGTTTCAGTTTTTCACCATTGACGACAATGTTGGCTGTGGGTTTGTCATATATGGCCTTTATTATGTTGAGGAAAGTTCCCTCTATGTCTACTTTCTGCAGGGCTTTCATCATAAATGGGTGTTGAATTTTTTCAAAAGCTTTCTCTGCATTTATTGAGATGATCATATGGTTTTTCTCCTTCAATTTGTTAATATGATGTATCACGTTGATTGATTTGCGTATATTGAAGAATCCTTGCATTCCTGGAATAAACCCCACTTGATCATGCTGTATGATCCTTTTAATGTGCTGTTGGATTCTGTTTGCTAGTATTTTGTTGAGGATTTTTGCATCTATGTTCCTCAGTGATATTGGCCTGTAGTTTTCTTTCTTTGCGACATCTTTGTCTGGTTTTGGTATCAGGGTGATGGTGGCCTCGTAGAATGAGTTGGGGAGTGTTCCTCCCTCTGCGATATTTTGGAAGAGTTTGAGAAGGATAGGTGTTAGCTCTTCTCTAAATGTTTGATAGAATTCGCCTGTGAAGCCATCTGGTCCTGGGCTTTTGTTTGTTGCAATATTTTTAATCACAGTTTCAATTTCAGTGCTTGTGATTGGTCTGTTCATATTTTCTATTTCTTCCTGGTTCAGTCTCGGCAGGTTGTGCATTTCTAAGAATCTGTCCATTTCTTCCAGGTTGTCCATTTTATTGGCATATAGTTGCTTGTAGTAATCTCTCATGATCGTTTGTATTTCTGCAGTGTCAGTGGTTACTTCTCCTTTTTCATTTCTAATTCTATTGATTTGAGTCTTCTCCCTTTTTCTCTTGATGAGTCTGGCTAATGGTTTATCAATTTTGTTTATCTTCTCAAAGAACCAGCTTTTAGTTTTATTGATCCTTGCTATTGTCTCCTTCATTTCTTTTTCATTTATTTCTGATCTGATCTTTATGATTTCTTTCCTTCTGCTAGCTTTGGGGTTTTTTTGTTCTTCTTTCTCTAATTGCTTTAGGTGCAAGGTTAGGTTGTTTATTCGAGATGTTTCCTGTTTCTTGATGTAGGCTTGTATTGCTATAAACTTCCCTCTTAAAACTGCTTTTGCTGCATCACATAGGTTTTGGGTCATCATGTCTCCATTGTCATTTGTTTCTAGGTATTTTTTGATTTCCCCATTGATTTCTTCAGTGATCACTTCTTTATTAAGTAGTGTATTGTGTAGACTCCATGTGTTTGTATTTTTTACAGACTTTTTCCAGTAATTGACATCTAGTCTCATAGCATTGTGGTCAGAAAAGATACTTGATACAATTTCAATTTTCTTAAATTTACCAAGGCTTGATTTGTGACCCAAGATATGATCTATCCTGAAGAATGTTCCATGAGCACTTGAGAAAAATGTGTATTTTGTTGTTTTTGGGTGGAATGTCCTATAAATATCAATTAAGTCCATCTTGTTTAATGTATCATTTAAAGCTTGTGTTTCCTTATTTATTTTCATTTTGGATGATCTGTCCATTGGTGAAAGTGGGGTGTTAAAGTCTCCTACTATGATTATGTTACTGTTGATTTCCCCTTTTATGGCTGTTAGTATTTGCCTTATGTATTGAGGTGCTCCTATGTTGGGTGCATAAATATTTACAATTGTTATACCTTCCTCTTGGATCAATCCCTTGATCATTATATAGTGTCCTTCTTTGTCTCTTGTAATATTCTTTATTTTAAAGTCTATTTTGTCTGATATGAGAATTGCTACTCCAGCTTTCTTTTGATTTCCATTTGCATGGAATATCTTTTTCCATCCCCTCACTTTCAGTCTGTATGTGTCTCTAGGTCTGAAGTGGGTCTCTTGTAGACAGCATATATATGGGTCTTGTTTTTGTATCCATTCAGCCAGTCTGTGTCTTCTGCTGGGAGCATTTAATCCATTTACATTTAAGGTAATTATCGATATGTATGTTCCTATTCCCATTTTCTTAAATGTATTGGGTTTGTTATTGTAGGTGTTTTCCTTCTCTTGTGTTTCTTGCCTAGAGAAGTTCCTTCAGCATTTGTTGTAAAGCTGGTTTGGTGGTGCTGAACTCTCTCAGCTTTTGCTTGTCTGTAAAGCTTTTAATTTCTCCATCAAATCTGAATGAGATCCTTGCTGGGTAGAGTAATCTTGGTTGTAGGTTTTTCTCCTTCATCACTTTAAGTATATCCTGCCACTCCCTTCTGGCTTGCAGAGTTTCTGCTGAAAGATCAGCTGTTAACCTTACGGGGATTCCCTTGTGTGTTATTTGTTGTTTTTCCCTTGCTGCTTTTAATATGTTTTCTTTATATTTAATTTTTGATAGTTTGATTAATATGTGTCTTGGTGTGTTTCTCCTTGGATTTATCCTGTATGTGACTCTCTGTGCTTCCTGGACTTGGTTAACTATTTCCTTTCCCATATTGGGGAAGTTTTCAGCTATAATCTCTTCAAATATTTTCTCAGTCCCTTTCTTTTTCTCTTCTTCTTCTGGGACCCCTATAATTCGAATGTTGGTGCGTTTAATGTTGTCCCAGAGGTCCCTGAGACTGTCCTCAGTTCTTTTCATTTTTTTTTCTTTATCCTGCTCTGTAGTAGTTATTTCCACCATTTTATCTTCCAGGTCACTTATCCTTTCTTCTGCCTCAGTTATTCTACTATTGATCCCATCTAGAGTATTTTTAATTTCATTTATTGTGTTTTTCATCGTTGCTTGGTTCCTCTTTAGTTCTTCTACATCCTTGTTAAATGTTTCTTGCATTTTGTCTGTTCTATTTCCAAGATTTGGGATCATCTTTACTATCATTATTCTGAATTCTTTTTCAGGTAGACTGCCTATTTCCTCTTCATTTGTTAGGTCTGGTGTGCTTTGACCCTGCTCCTTCACCTGCTGTGTGGTTTTTTGTCTTCTCATTTTGCTTATCTTACTGTGTTTGGGGTCTCCTTTTCACAGGCTGCAGGTTCGTAGTTCCCATTGTTTTTGGTATCTGTCCCCAGTGGCTAAGGTTGGTTCAGTGGGTTGTGTAGGCTTCCTGGTGGAGGGGACTAGTGCCTGTGTTCTGGTGGATGAGGTTGGATCTTGTCTTTCTGGTGGGCACGTCCACGTCTGGTGGTGTGTTTTGGGGTTTCTGTGGCCTTATTATGATTTTAGGCAGCCTCTCTGCTGATGGATGGGGCTGTGTTCCTGTCTTGCTAGTTGTTTGGCATAGGGTGTCCAGCACTGTAGCTTGCTAGTCGTTGAGTGAAGCTGGGTCTTGATGTTGAGATGGAGATCTCTGAGAGATTTTCGCTGTTTGGTATTACGTGGAACTGGGAGGTCTCTTGTGGACCAGTGTCCTGAAGTTGGCTCTCCCACCTCAGAGGCACAGCCCTGATGCCTGGCCGGAGCACCAAGCGCCTTTCATCCACACGGCTCAGAATAAAAGGGAGAAAAAATAGAAAGAAAGAAAGAGGCTATAATATAGTGAAGTAAAATAAAGCTATTGTAAAGCAAAGCTGTACAGACAAAATCTCACCCAGAAGCATATACATATACACTCACAAAAAAAAGGAAAACGGGAAAAATTAATATATCCTGCTCCCAAAGTCCACCTCCTGAATTTGGGATGGTTCGTTGTCTATTCAGGTATTCAACAGATGCAGGCACATTAAGTTGTTTGTGGAGTTTTGATCCGCTGCTTCTGAGGCTGCTGGGAGAGATTTCCCCTTCTCTTCCCTGTTCACACAGCTCCTGGGGTTCAGCTTTGGATTTGGACCCGCCTCTGCGTGTAGGTCGCCTGAGGGCGTCTGTTCCCCGCCCAGACAGGACGGGGTTAAAGGAGCAGCTGCTTTGGAGGCTCTGGCTCACCCAGGCCGCGGGGAGGGAGGGGTACAGAGGAGGCGGGGCGAGCCTGCGGCGGCCGAGGCCGGCGTGACGTTGCACCAGCCCGAGGCGCGCAGTGCGTTCTCCCGGGGATGTTGTCCCCGGATCCCGGGACCCTGGCAGTGGCAGGCTGCACAGGCTACCGGGAGGGGCGGTGTGGAGAGTGACCTGTGCTCACACACAGGCTTTTTGGAGGCGGCAGCAGCAGCCCCAGCGTCTCACGCCCGTCTCTGGGGTCCGCGCTGATCGCCGCGGCTCGCGCCCTTCTCTGGAGTTCGTTTAGGCGGCGCTCTGAATCCCCTCTCCTTGCGCGCAGCGAAACAAAGAGGCAAGAAAAAGTCTCTTGCCTCTTCGGCAGCTGCAGACTTTTTCCCGGTCTCCCTCCCGGCTAGCTGTCGTGCGCCAACCCCTTCAGGCTGTGTTCACGCCGCCAGCCCCAGTCCTCTCCCTGCGATCCGACTGAAGCCGAGCCTCAGCTCCCAGCCCTGCCCGCCCCGGCGGGTGAGAAGACAAGCCTCTCGGGCTGCTGAGTGCTACTCGGCGCCAAGCCTCTGTGCGGGAATCTCTCCGTTTTTTCCTCTGCGCCCCTGTTGCTGTGGGGTCCGCGCTGATAGCTGCGGCTCGCGCCAGTCTCTGAAGTTCGTTTAGGCGGCGCTCTGAATCCCCTCTCCTTGCGCACCAGGAAACACAGAGGCAAGAAAAAGTCTCTTGCCTGTTCGGCAGCTGCAGACTTTTCCCCCGGACTCCCTTCCGGCTAGCTGTGGTGCGCTAACCCCTTCAGGCTGTGTTCACGCCGCCAACCCCAGTCCTCTCCCTGCGATCTGACCGAAGCCCGAGCCTCAGCTCCCAGCCCCGCCCGCCCCGGCGGGGGAGCAGACAAGCCTCTCGGGCTGGTGAGCACTGGTTGGCACTGATCCTCCGTGCGGGAATCTCTCCGCTTTGCCCTCCGCACCCCTGTGGCTGCGCTCTCCTCCGTGGCTCCGAAGCTTCCCCCCTCTGCCACCCGCAGTCTCCTCCCGCGAAGGGGCTTCCTAATGTGTGGAAACCTTTCCTCCTTCACAGCTCCCTCCCACTGGTGCAGGTGCCGTCCCTATTCTTTTGTCTCTGTTATTTCTTTTTTCTTTTGCCCTACCCAAGTACGGGGGGAGTTTCTTGCCTTTTTGGAGGTCGGACGTTTTCTGCCAGCGTTCAGTGGGTGTTCTGTAGGAGCAGTTCCACGTGTAGATGTATTTCTACTGTATCTGTGGGAAGGAAGGTGATCTCCGCGTCTTACTCTTCCGCCATCTTCTCCCCCTCGGTCCCATTTGTTTTTATTTACATTACTCTAAGAGGTGGATCAAAAAAGATCTTGCTGTGATTTATGTCAAAGAGTGTTCTTCCTATGTCTTCCACTAAGAGTTTTATAGTGTCCGGTCTTACATTTAGGTCTCTAATCCATTTTGAGTTTATTTTTGTGTATGGTGTTAGGGAGTGTTCTAATTTCATTCTTTTACATGTAGCTGTCCAGTTTTCCCAGCACCACTTACTGAAGAGACTGTCTTTTCTCCATTGTATATCCTTGCCTCCTTTGTCATAGATTAGTTGACCGTAGGTGTGTGGGCTTATCTCTGGGCTTTCTATCTTGTTCCATTGATCTATATTTCTGTTTTTGTGCCAGTACCATATTGTCTTGATTACTGTAGCTTTGTAGTATGGTCTGAAGTCAGGGAGTCTGATTCTTCCAGATCCGTTTTTTCCCTCAAGACTGCTTTGGCTATTCGGGGTCTTTTGTGTCTCCATACAAATTTTAAGACTTTTTGTTCTAGTTCCGTAAAAAATCCCATTGGTAATTTGATAGGGATTGTATTGAATCTGCAGATTGCTTTGGGTAGTAGAGTCATCTTCACAATATTGATTCTTCCAATCCAAGAACATGGTATATCTCTCCATCTGTTGGTATCATCTTTAATTTCTTTCATCAGCGTCTTATAGTTTTCTGCATACAGGTCTTTTGTCTCCCTAGGTAGGTTTATTCCTAGGTATTTTATTCTTTTTGTTGCAATGGTAAATGGGAGAGTTTCCTTAATTTCTCTTTCAGATTTTTCATCATTAGTGTATAGGAATGCAAGAGATTTCTGGGCATTAATTTTGTATCCTGCAACTTTACCAAATTCCTTGATTAGCTCTAGTAGTTTTCTGGTGGCATCTTTAGGATTCTCTATGTATAGTATCATGCCATCTGCAAACAGTGAAAGTTTTACTTCTTCTTTTCCAATTTGTATTCCTTTTATTTCTTTTTCTTCTCTGATTGCTGTGGCTAAGACTTCCAAAACTCTGTTGAATCATAGTGGTGAGAGTGGACATCCTTGTCTTGTTTCTGATCTTACAGGAAATGCTTTCAGTTTTTCACCATTGAGAATGATGTTTGCTGTGGATTTGTCGTATATGGCCTTTATTATGTTGAGGTAGGTTCCCTCTATGCCCACTTTCTGGAGAGTTTTTATCATAAATGGGTGTTCAATTTTGTCAAAAGCTTTTTCTGCATCTATTGAGATGATCATATGGTGTTTATTCTTCAATTTGTTAATATGGTGTATCACATTGATTGATTTGCATATATTGAAGAATCCTTGCATCCCTGGCATAACTCCCACTTGATCATGGTGTATGATCCTTTTAATGTGCTGTTGGATTCTGTTTGCTAGTATTTTGTTGAGGATTTTTGCATCTATGTTCATCAATCATATTGGTCTATAACTTTCTTTTTTTGTAGTACCTTTGTCTGGTTTTAGTCTCAGGGTGATGGTTGTTTCATAGAATGAGTTTGGGAGTGTTCCTTCCTCTGCAATTTTTTGGAAGAGTTTGAGAAGGATGGGTGTTAGCTCTTCCTTAAATGTTTGATATAATTCACCTGTGAATCCATCTGGTCCTGGGCTTTTGTTTGTTGGAAGATTTTTAATTACAGTTTCAATTTCATTACTTGTGATTGGTCTGTTCATATTTTCTATTTCTTCCTGGTTCAGTCTTGGAAGGTTATACCTTTCTAAGAATTTGTCCATTTTTTCCAGGTTGTCCATTTTATTGGCATAGAGTTGATTGTAGTAGTCTCTTAGGATGCTTTGTATTTCTGCAGTGTCTGTTGTAACTTCTCCTTTTTCATTTCTAATTTTATTGATTTGAGTCCTCTCCCTCTTTTTCTTGATGGCTCTGGCTAACGGTTTATCACTTTTGTTTATCTTCTCAAAGAACCAGCTTTTAGTTTTATTGATCTTTGGTATTGTTTTCTTTGTTTCTATTTCATTTATCTCTGCTCTGATCTTTATGATTTCTTTCCTTCTGCTAACTTTGGGTTTTGTTTGTTCTTCTTTCTCTAGTTCCTTTAGGTGTAAGGTTAGATTGTTTATTTGCGATTTTTCTTGTTTCTTGAGGTAGGCTTGTATAGCTATAAACTTCCCTCTTAGAAATGCTTTTGCTGCATTCCATAGGTTTTGGATCGTCATATTTTCATTGTCCTTTGTCTCTAGGTATTTTTTGATTTCCTGTTTGATTTCTTCAGTGATCTCTTGGTTATTTAGTAACGTATTGTTTAGCCTCCATGTGTTTGTGTTTTTTACGTTTTTTTCCCTATAATTCATTTCTAATCTCATAGCATGGTGGTCAGAAAATATGCTTGATATGATTTCAATTTTCTTAAATTTACTGAGGCTTTATTTGTGACCCAAGATGTGATCTATACTGGAGAATGTTCCATGCCCACTTGAGAAGAAAGTGTAATCTGCTGTTTTTGGATGGAATGTCCCATAAATATCAATTAAATCTATCTGGCCTATTATGTCATTTAAAGCTTGTGTTTCCTTATTAATTTTCTGTTTGGATGATCTGTCCATTGGTGTAAGTGAGGTGTTAAAGTCCCCCACTTTTACTGTGTTATTGTCGATTTCCTCTTTTATAGGTGTTAGCAGTTGCCTTATGTATTGAGGTGCTCCTATGTTGGGTGCAGATATATTTATAATTGTTATATCTTCTTCTAGGATTGATCCCTTGATCATTATGTAGTGTCCTTCCTTGTCTCTTGTAACATTCTTTATTTTAAAGTCTATTTTATCTGATATGAGTATTGCTACTCCAGCTTTCTTTTGATTTCCATTTGCTTGGAATATCTTTTTCCATCCTCTCACTTTCAGTCTGTATGTGTCCCTAGGTCTGAAGTGGGTCTCCTGTAGCAGCATATAGATGGGTCTTGTTTTTGTATTCCTTCAGCAAGCCTGTGTCTTTTGGTTGGAGCATTTAATCCTTTCACGTTTAAGGTAATTATCGATATGTTTGTTCCTATTACCATTTTCTTAATTGTTTTGGATTTGTTTTTGTAGGTCCTTTTTTTGTGTTGTGTTTCCCACTTAGAGAAGTTCCTTTAGCATTTGTTGTAGAGCTGGTTTGGTGGTGCTGAATTCTCTTAGCTTTTGCTTGTCTGTAATGCTTTTGATTTCTCCACTGAACCTGAATGAGATCCTTGCCGGGTAGAGTAATCTTGGTTGTAGGTTCTTCCCTTTCATCACTTTAAGTATACCATGCCACTCCCTTCTGGCTTGTAGAGTTTCTGCTGTGAAATCAGCTGTTAACCTTATGGGAGTTCCCTTGTATATTATTTGTCGTTTTTCCCTTGCTGCTTTCAATAATTTTTCTTTGTCTTTAATTTTTGCCAATTTGATTACTATGTGTCTTGGTGTGTTTCTCCTTGGGTTTATCCTGTACGAGACTCTCTATGCTACGTGGACTTGGGTGGCTATTTCCTTTCCCACGTTATGGAAGTTTTCGACTATAATCTCTTCAAATATTTTCTTGGGTCCTTTCTCTCTCTCTTCTCCTTCTGGGACCCCTATAATGCAAATGTTGTTGCATTTGATGTTGTCCCAGAGGTCTCTTAGGCTGTCTTCATTTCTTTTCATTCTTTTTTCTTTATTCTGTTCCACAGCAGTGAATTCCACCATTCTGTCTTCCAGGTCACTTATCCGTTCTTCTGCCTCAGTTATTCTGCTATTGATTCCTTCTAGTGTAGCTTTCATTTCAGTTATCATATTGTTCATCTCTGTTTGTTTGTTCTTTAATTCTTCTAGGTCTCTGTTAAACATTTCTTGCATCTTCTCGATCTTTGCCTCCATTCTTTTTCCAAGGTCCTGGATCATCTTCACTATCATTATTTTGAATTCTTTTTCCAGAAGGTTGCCTATCTGCACTTCATTTAGTTGTTTTTCTGGGGTTTTATCTTGTTCCTTCATCTGGTACGTAGCCCTCTGCTTTCATCTTGTCTATCTTTCTGTGAATGTGTTTTTTGTTCCACAGGCTGCAGGAATGTAGTTCTTGCTTCTGCTGTCTTCTTGCTTCTGTAGTTCTTCTTGCTTCTGCTGTCTTCCCTCTGGTGGGTGAGGCTATCTCCATATTTTATTTTTATAATATCTTGTTTCTTATAGTCTTTATTTACTCTTTTAGATGCAAAGTATTTTAAACATAACATAATTCCTAACAGATTTGTTAATTTATGATGTTTAGAGGGAGATAATCCTATTATTTGTTGATTGCTGATTGTCTTCATAATGAATTTTTTGCGTGTTTTTTGTAATTTTGAATTGTGAGCTCATCTTTTTGGTTGGTTTTTATTTGTGGGATTCCTGTACAGTGTGACATCTGCAATTCCTTGAGGAGAAGTTTTGTGTTTGCTTCTATAATATACCCCAAAGCTTTTACCAGTCTGAGAATGATTTTTATGTTAGTCTGTCAGTTTGCAGGTTTTAGGATCATTTGTGTTTTGTACATCAACTTTATCCATTTCATGTGCTGTACAGACCCATAATGCAGTCCCATGGAAGACATTTTCACCTCCATGTATTGCAGGTTGAGAGATATGAGTTTTCTTTAAACCATAGCCAGTGGTGTGTATATTCAGTCACTGAAAGTTTAATCTTTTGAATGTTCTGAATTTAGGCCTAAGCACCCATGTCCTATTCCCCATGGTGGGTTAATACTTTAGCCTCTGGCCTCCAAAGACTGGTACTATGCCACCTTCCCCCTACCTGTTACCACCACCATCTACATCATCATAGATAGTTTAGATATTAGTTTTTCATAATTCCACCTTGATTATCAACCCTTGCATTTCCCTAACATTCTTTTTCCTAATTGAAGTATAGTTGACTTACAATGTTGTGTTTTACACAACAAAATATTGAGTATAGTTCCCTATGCTCTATGGTAGGTCCTCATTTGTTACCTATTTTATCCCTAACATTCTTGAAAGCTCAGTTATGCATTTAAAAGGAGGATTATTATATTTTTTCTAAATTCCTATCTGTGTTGAATGGGAAAGTGTTATTTAGACCTCCTATCTCAGGAAGCTGAGGTTCTCAAAGTAGCATGTGAAGAGTGACAGGAACATGAGAGCTTAGCATTTTCAGAAAACTAAGAAAAAACTGGCTAGTTTAAAAAATACTGGGTAGGTGACTCAGCATGAGACTGGTTAGATAGGTTAAGTACTAACAACAAAAGTTGCTTTCAAGTCAGTTCAAGCTATTTGGATTTTATTCTGAAGGTGCTGACTCTTTAAATGGGGAAATACATGTTGGAAATTTTATTCTGGCATAAGTATAGTAGATCTATCAGGTCAGATAAGTAAGGAAACTAGTAATTAGGCTATGAAATGAGAACCGGTCAGAGATGCTGCAGCTTAAATAGTGTTAGAGGACTGAGAGCAAAGGATGGATATAAGGGAAAAGAAGTCAAGGAGTGATTGAATATGGGGAGATAAAGGAGAGATTCCCCAAGTTTTCGGTTTTGTCAATCAAACGGATGAAAATGATGGTGCTGTTAACCAACAAAAACAAACAAAGAGGGAAAACAAATTATTTCATGACAACCGGAAGCAGTTTCACTGCAAAAACCAGCTACTTATAAAGAGCCATTTCTTTATATGTTAGTATTAAATGATACATTATGTTTCTTACAGGTTCAGGTGGAATAACTCATGAGGACCACAGTGGGATGAAGTGTGAATAGAAGATGAGGAGCTAGAGACAGTGAGTACAGGAATTTTTTCATGACGTTTGCCACCGGAAGGAGATAAACAGTGGTTAGAGGAAAACAAAATATTAAATGAAGGGTTTATATCTGTACGAGGGGCTTTATCGGGGTATATGGATTACATAAAAGAACCCATTAAGGTGGATGGAAAGGAAGAAATTCATCACCGAATGGTAGTGCAGAGGGTCACAGATGGCCATGTAGTGATCCAGAGCCATGAAAGAAATAACAGAAAGGAGAAAACGCTATGACAAATTCAGGAAGTGAAGTCATAGACTTAGAGGAAGGGCCATAGTGCTCAGTGGAATTTAAGTCTTTAAGGAGCTTGAAGAAAATAAATAAACTAACTAGAATTGTTATGAGTCCTAACCTAGGACCCATGACTTACTTTTTGATTCAAACTCTCTTTCAGGAGGCTCATTGTCACTCAACAAGGGCTGTGCCCCTAATGCCTCACATTCTCTCATCTTGTTGCTTCTTGGGTTCTCAAGAGCTAGAGTGCCCCCCAGTGTCCTCTTTCTCCTGTTCCTGGCTATTTATCTGACCACCATGATGGGAAACGTTACTCTTGTGCTGCTCATCTCCCAGGACCCCAGGCTCCACTCACCTATGTACTATCTGCTCCATGGTCTCTCCGTGATAGACATGGGGCTGTCCACAGTCAGTCTGCCCCAGTTGCTGGCCCATCTGGTCACTCATGACCCAGCCATTCCTGCTGCCCTCTGTCTGGCCCAGTTCTTCTTCTTCTATGCATTTGGAGTTACAGACACCCTTGTTATTTCTGTCATGGCTCTGGATCACTACGTGGCCATCTGTGACCCTCTGCACTACCGTTTGGTGATGAATCGCCAACTCTGTACTTCCAGCCTCCTTCCCAGAACTCTTGGGATCAGGACATGGTGGCTGCTGTGATGTACACGGCCATTACGCCTTTGGCCCACCCTTTTGTGTACAGCATCCACAACAAGGATGTCAAGAGTGCACTCCATAGGCTGCTTAGAGGAGGGAGGGTGGGCTCCTGATTATCCTGTCTAAAAACCATGTTGGTTAGATGAAGAAAGAAGTGGGCAGATTTGAGCAGGCCTGGTTTTGGAGTTGAGGGGGAGGGATGGCCTGGACGGTTTATGGAACTCCAGTTTTAGCTCTTTTTGATGTGGTGCTCTGACAGCTGTGACAGCTTTCTACTTTCATGCCACACGTGCTCAGGGTTTCCTCATCAGAAAACCCCTAGAATCTTCCCTCTGGCCATTAATCTTCAGAGGATAGAAATGAGTCACTAGGCCTGGGTTGTTTGATTCCAGTTGAAGAAATATGGGAATACAATTGTGAAATTCTGAACTAAAGTGGAGACAGTGAAGTTAATTATAATCACATTTAACTTGGTGAGCTGGCTTGTGGGAGTGTATTGGTGTATTTGAGAAAGTTAGTGGAAGAGAACTTTAGGTAAATAGAGATGGCAATTTCCTACCTTTTTCATTAAGTGAGCAAATATATGCCCAGAAGTGAGTGTGAAATGGGGGCCATGATTCTGCTATTCCACATGTGAGCCCCTGTTTCCATGGACCTCCCATAGTGTGAGCATCTTATTCTGATGCATGTGAATTCTATTTTATATATTTTCAGTTAATTTTAATTTACATTTTTTCAAGTAAAACATATGGAGAAAATGTAAGCTAAATACTTTGCTGCATAAAACAAGGAACAGTGAACTATTTCAACAATAGAGAAAACAATTTGGTTGTGCTTAGTTTTTGGGGACCTGGACATTGGCCTCTATTTTGTTATCTCTTAAGAGATTTACAAAAATAATTAAAACATTTTTAATTGACATATAATTGACATATAATATATAAGTTTAAGGTGTACAACGTGTTGATTTGATACATTTTTTTAAAATTTTTATTTATTTATGGCTGTGTTGGGTCTTCGTTTCTGTGCGAGGGCTTTCTCTAGTTGTGGCAAGCGGGGGCCACTCTTCATCGCGGTGCGCAGGCCTCTTACTATTGCGGCCTCTCTTGTTGTGGAGCACAGGTTCCAGACGCGCAGGCTCAGTAATTGTGGCTCACGGGCCCAGCCGCTCTGCGGCATGTGGGATCTTCCCAGACCAGGGCTCGAACCCGTGTCCTCTGCATTGGCAGGCGGATTCTCAACCACTGCGCCACCAGGGAAGCCCTGATACATTTTTATATTGCAATTTGATTACCAGCATAGCATTAGCTAACCCCTCTATCGCATCATATAATCATCATTTCTTTTTTGTAGTGGGAACAATTAAGATCTAGTCTCTTAGAAAATTTGAAATTTATAATACAGTATTATTGTCTATAATTACTCTGCTGTGCATTATATCCAAGACTTATTTATCTACTAGTTGTAGGTTTGTACCCTTAAACAACATCTCCCCAATTCCACCCCCACCCCCAGTCCCTGGTAACCACCATTTTACTTTCTGCTTTTTTGAGTTTAGCTTCTTTAGATTCCACATATAAGTGGTATCATACATATCTTTCTCTGTCTGATTTATCTCATGTAGCATAATGCCTTCAAGTTTCATCCATGTTGTCGCAAATGGCAGGATTTCCTTCTTTCACATGGCTGAATAATATTCCATTGTATATATGTACCACATTTTCTCTATCTGTTCACCCATTGATTGACACTTAGGTTGTTTCCATATCTTGGCTATTGTGAATAATGCTGTAATAAACATGGGAGTGCAGGTATCTTTTGGGTATCTTATTTCTATTTCCTTTGGCTATATACCCAGAAGTGAGATTGTGGGATTACAAGGTAGTTGTATTTTTAATTTTTTGTTTTCTGTAGTGGCTATACCAATTTACATTTCCACCATCAGTGCCCAAGTGTTCCCTTTTCTCCACATCTTTGCCAAAGCTTGTCTTTTTGATGATAGCCATTCAAACATGTGTGCAGTGCTATTTCATTGTGGTTTTGGTTTGCATTTACCTGATGACTAGTGATGTTGAGCACCTTTTCATGTACTTGTTGGCCATTTGGATGTCTTATTTGAAAAGCATCTACTCAAATCTTCTGCTCATTTTTTAATCAGATTTTTTGGTTTTGTTGTTATTGAATTGTGTCAGTTCTTTATATATTTTGGATATTAACCCCTTTCAGATATATGGTTTGCAAATATTTTCTCCCATTCTGTAGGTTGCCTTTCCATTGTCTCTTTTGCTGTGCCGAAGTTTTTTAGTTCGATGCAGTCACACTTGATTTTTGCTTTTGTTGTTTGTGCTTTTGGTGTCATATACAGAAAATCATTGCCCAGATCAATATGAAGGACCGTCTTCCCTGTTTTCTTCTAGGAGTTTTATGGCATCAGGTCTTATGTTTAAGTCTTTAATCCATTTCAAGCTAATTTTTGTGAATAGTGTAAGATAGGGTTGCAATTTTATTGTTCTATAAGTGTTTATTCAGTTTCCCCAGCACCATTTGTTGAAGAGTTTATACTTTCCCCACTGAGTGTTCTTCATTCCCTTGTCAAAAATTGATTGACAGAGATAAATGGGGTTTTTCTGTCCTCTCAATTATATTCCATTGACTGATATGTCTATCCTTTTGCACGTACCATATTCTTTTATTTTTAAGGTATTTTTCACAATGTCTTTTTTTTTTTGGCCAGGCTACGTGTCTTGTTTGGATCTTAGTTCCCTGACCAGTGATCAAACCTGGGCCCTCAGCAGTAAAAGTGCCTAGTCCTAACCACTGGACCACCAGGGAATTCCCAAGTACCATATTCTTTTGATTGCTGTAGTTTTGTAATACATTTTGAAATAGAGACATGTGAGTCCTCTGACTTTGTTCTTTTGTTTTTCAAGATTGTTTTGGGTACTCATGGTTCCTTGCAAGTCCATATGAATATTAGGTTTGCTTTTTTCCATTTCTACAAAATAGTCCATTGAAATTTTGATCATTGAATCTATAGGCCAATTTGTGAAGACTTGAATAAAGGTACATAGCTCAGTGAGGGGTAGGTCAGTTTGCAGTGAAGGACAAGCATTGCAAGCCAGGAGACTTTGAATGCCAACAGAGCCACTTGGAGCAAAAAATGGAAGAGCAAGAATCTCCAGGGGCAGTTCCTCCTTTGAAACACCAAAAAACTGGCAAACACCATTGGAATCAACCTCATCAGAACTCTAAAAGATAGGTAAAGGTTTACATCAACAAGAACATATCACCAGGAGAAAAATCACTGAAACAGGTTAGAAAATCTTTGTGGAATTTTACATTTCTCAGCCCAACCCCTCATTGGTCTTGGTCACAGCAGTCTGCATTCCCAAGAATTTCTCCAATATTCATATAATCTCAGATTTTTCAATGTGGTGCTCTACCTCCTGCTGTTTATTTTATACTCATAGACTTGTTTAAATCAAGTATTCTGAGGATGAGAGTTCTAAAATAGAGAAGCAAAAAGGCTAAATGAAATCCATCAGAAGGTTGCAGTTGGATGAGGGCAGGAAATGAGAGTCTTTGGCGAGCAGAATGGAAACATAACAGCAGTCAGAGCTGTCCCATTGCTATATCATAAAGCCTCACACCATGCAATTAATTCAGCTGAGTTCAGATGTTTGAATTAATAACAAACACTCAATAATTATAGAAAGGATAGTTTAGGAGAGATGGCTTCTTGACATGCTGAAATGGGAATTGAGTTCCCCTTAAGGTTTTTTTCTTGCCTGTTGACGTCATGCAAGGCTACCATGTGCCCCAAAGGGTAGATCTTCCCTACAGACACAGTTGTTTTCAAATGCTTTACGGTTTTTGCCTCAGTGAGATTGAGATACAAGGAAAGGGAAGGAGCAGACTCCTGCACTACAATCCCAATTGATAAAAGAAGTTAGAAGGGTTCAGCCTATTCTAATTAATATCTCATCTGAACAAAATTGGAGCCTCCTGGGGTTGGTAGAATCCCAGAGTGATTACATGTAAGTGAGGCTGCCTCATTGGGATGAGCTCTTCTATAGAAAAGCTTTTATGAAAAACGACAAAAAGGGAATCCCTAATTTTGTGGGAATGTGGAGAAGAAGAAACACAGCTCTCCCCAGATTTTCTAACTTGAGTGTGTAAAGTTAGATACAGAGAAAAGGTGAGATTAAGGTTACCCTGTACCCTAATAGTAACTAGATAGGGAATAGAAAATAAGAAATCGTAATCCTCTTGTAGAAAATAGTGTGATACTGGTACCAAAAATACCAAAGAATAGAGTGAGGTACAAATATTATAGTCAAAGAAAGCAATGAGATGGAGGACTTGTCCATTATGACATGGAAAGTTATGTTTTTGAGTGAAAATATGAAGGCTTAGATGGAGAATATGGTCATGCAATCAGAGAGGGTATGGAGAGACATTTCAGTTCCCAGGTGCAAGAAATGTGGGACAGAGGACCTAATTTATTTTGTGAGAACGTTGAAGATATATTCTTGAGACAGAAAAAGAGGTTCAGATTTATACACCTCAGATTCAACCTTTGTGATTCATCAACACGGGGAACAGACTAGAAATAGAATTTAGATCAAGAAGGCATTATAGAGAGCATATTGCTCAAAGAAGCTTTATTTTTTAAATTTAGCTTTCTGATTCTGTGCTTGTGCTTTCAACACTTTCACAACGATTTTCTTCTCCTCAATGAGGAAAGCGCGCTTGATCCTGTCACGGACACATTTAGCACACATGGGACCACTATAGTCCCGGCTAACATGTTTTTTCGTTTTACACAACCTCATAAGAACTTCAGGTCTCACAGCATGAACTCCTCGAAGTCGACCTGGGCACACGCCACATGCAGATTTTGGTGCTTTCCCAGCTTTCTTGGTGTAAAGGTAAACAATTCTATTGCCAGGGGTTCTGGACAGCCTGGTTTTGTTAGAGGCTGTACTGTAGGACAGCCTACGATGGTATGTCAAACGCTGAACCATCCTGATAGATACCGTCCCTGGCAGAGCATATATTCTCTCTTTTAAAATCATTTTGTCTTTAAGATGTCACCTCCTGCATTATCCTGTCTCACACTTAACAAATTAAACTTACTTTCATCCGTCTTAAATCTTACTAGATGTATTGGCTCAGGACATAAAAACTTCAAAGGAGTCAAATGAAGGGAGAATCAGATATATTAAGAAAATGAATGACTTTTCTGACCAGATAACAAATCCATTTTGAGATCAGGGAGTTTCCAGTTCTTTGCTCTCACAAAAAAAAAAAAAAAGAAAAAAAAAAAAAGAAATTGAAGGAAACCAAATCTACTTGGTACACCATTAAAAATAATTTTTGTTAGTATGTCACACTAATTTCTGTCATATTACTTGGACAGCATTTAGTCCTCTGGAATCTCACAGGACAGACACAAAAAGTCCTTAAGAAATCTAAACATCAATTAACAAAGGAAGCACTGCGCAGTGGTTAAAAGCCCAGACACTGGGTTAGAACCCTGGCTCTTTCATTTAATAGTTGTATGACCTTGAGGAAGTCACTTACCCTCTATGAGCCTAGCTTTTCTTATCTGTAAAATGGGGGAATATTAATAGCACGTTACTCATAAAGTTGTTATAAGGATTAAATGGTATTTCCTGGTCCTTGGCAAGTGTTCAGTAAATGCTGGCAATTATTCTGATCAATTTTTCACACTTGCTCTGCACAGAGTCAATAGATTTTTCTAGGAGGACAGTGTTTCTGCCAACCAGGTCTCTCTACTGTAAACCTGCTCCACTTTGTCATTGTCTTTAAAACGTGGATTCCAGAACTAAGCAAAGTTCTATGAGTCTAGTCTTTCATCACAGGGTAATCATAACGATCTGGTCTGGTCATCATTCATAGCCTTCTGGGTGGATATCAGAGTTAGCAGTCCACAAGCCAGCTGTGTCCATGGCTAGCCCAAGAATGCTTAAACTTCAAAATTCAGTTGTTGGGAGAAAAAGTGCCAATAATTAAGAGCTGCCTCATGTAAGACACTTTCACGTGCTTTATCTCATATAACCTGTACAGCAATCCTGACATACTTTTAGCCGCATCAATCATTTATTATCCTCATTTCACAGATGAGTAAACCGAGGCTTAGTGTGGTGAATTGATTTGCTCAGCATAACTCAGTGTTAAGGGGTCCGGCTAGACTTCACACTTGTGTCTGGACACCTTGAGTATTCATACATGTCAGGCTACACACCACACTGCTCTTTCACTACTTAGCTTCTGCCCCATGGAAATGGATTTTTTCATCACTCCTGGTCTATCTGTTTTCATATCCCAAATTAAAAGATGTCACCATGGAAGCACTCAAGAGAGTAAACATTAGATTTTTCAATGACAAAAATGTGGAAATTCATAATACACTATTGAACTATCCTGAATTGATTTCAATATGATATGATGAATGAGAGCTGTAAGTTGTAGCCACATTTACTGAGCACTAACTATAAACCAGGAATTGTTCTGAGAGCTTTATATGTGTGTTTTTCATTTGGTAATCACAGCAAGTCTATGATATAGGTATTATTATCTCCATTTTATAGATGAGAAAATTGAAGCTCAGAGGGGTTCTGTGACATGCTCAAAGACACAGAGTTAGTAAGCGATAGAACTGATAATTGAATTCAGTTCCATCTGCCCTCAACGTCCATGCACTTAACATTGGGCTGTGCCATCCCTTAAGCGTCCCCTGACCATTCCGGTTCCTGCTTTCCTCTTTGTTTCTTCCCTTTCTGCTGTGCTGTCTTGTGCACTTGGCCAGTGATAAATGTCTATCATATTTTTTTCTAGTTTAATCCTCATTCCTGAACTTGAGAGTAGATATTACTGTTCCCATTTTCAGATCATGAAATTAAGGTCTGGAGGGTGAATTAACTTTCCCAGGGACACAGGGCATAGAGTTGGAGCCAGGTTGATCATAGATCCGTCTCACTCAGAAGCAATACTCTCTCTACCCCATTTCACCCATTTACACCTGTGTTTCTTTCTCTTGCTGCACTTGGGTCCCCTTTGTTAGTCTGTCATTGTAATTGAATTCTCCAAATTGAATCAGGTGTTCTTGAGTTATGGTTTAGGAAAAATGGGAAAGCCTGGGAAGGGACTGAGCTGTACTTGACCGTCAGCAGGCTATGGCCGCTACCTGAGGCAATGTCCCTATAGCTCCTGTGACAGCTGCTCAGAAGCTAGAGAGAGCCCCAGAGGTGGGGGGAGGGTGGGCTTTCTGGAACCTTGGAGTCCTTGTCTTCCTCTAGCTGGCAGAGATCATCCTGCCTGACCCACAGTGCAGCATGTCAGCTCCTTATGGGCGGAGGAGAATAATGTGGTGTGGGGCAAGGGGCTGGGAAGCCAAGAATGGGGAACTGCTAGAGAAGAGACTTGCTATATATAAAGATGTAGATAAAGAAAAAGCAGGGTGGTGTGCAGGAATGGGTCTTGTGCCAGGAATTGGAAGATTTGGGCTTTGGCCCCAGGTCTGCCATGAACACTTCCTCTGAGATCTTGTGAAAATCACTTCACTCTTGGGGGCCTCAGTTTCTTCATCTGGGAAATGGGAAGAATAATAGTTGCTTTCCATCCAGAGGCTTTGTTAAAAAAAAAAAACAAACAGAGGAAACTATGGGCATAAGAGTCCTTTAACAAGTCTTATGAAACAGTGAGAAGTTTTTTGTTTTAAATTTCTGTTGGAACTTGGGTTTCTATGAAGAATAGGTCCTCATAATTTCTGACAGTCTGATCTATACACTTTCCTGATAATAGAGTTTCCTCTCATTCTAAAGAGACCTAGGCACTTGGATAACATGACTTAGTCTATTCTCTGAGCTTCTCTGTTTGAACATTAATTTCCAGACGTGGAAAAAAAAGTCTGGGTCAATTGTTAAACAAGACAAAGTAGACAACCATGTCCAGGGGCTGATTTTTGGATCATTCAAACCTAATTACCCACAATACCTCCCTAACTGATTGAGCTCTCTGGAATTCCATTCTATAGTTTCTTTTTTGACTCAGGAAAATTTCCCTGAGAGGGAACACTTTTGACTATGCAAATCATTCATTCTTTTTTCGTGGCTCTGTTTTAATTAGGGGAGGGGAGAGAGTCCACAAAGACACAGAAAGTCTGAGGATGGCATAGGGAAGAGACACAGTGAAGGGAAAGAAAAAGACAAAGATGACTCGGGGAGTCAAAGACAAACTTCACAAAACACACAATATTGTGCAAAGGATCAAATTTGAGAAAGATGGTCCTCCTTCCAGAAATTACGGGGTGCCTGTGTAGGAATTGTCTGCGGTGGGGCCCTGAGCAGATACTCACCTTACTGTGGATCCCCGCTGGGCTGGAATGGGCTGGACTTGGCAATTCCATTGTCCCTCAGGCAGCACGTGCCATCCTGTTCTGACAGCAGCTCAGAGCGGTCCACTCAGGGAAGACAGAGGAAGTTTCCCAGCACAGAAGGAAGGGAGGCATCAGGGAAGGGCTGGAGGGGTAGAGCAGCCAGACTCCTGAGGTGTTTCTGCTTGTCAGGGGCAGGAAGGCACATCTGGGAAAGACACTGGGAAGTTTTTTATTACACGCTTCTGCATGAATCTCATATTAAAGAAAGATGATTAGCAGCCTTAATTCCACCCGTACCTTAATTCCCCCCCTTGCCATGGACAACACCATATCCACAGATTCTGGGTATTAGGACATGGACCTCTTTGGGGGTTATTATTTCTACTTATCACAACTAACTAGCATACATTTTGGTTTTTGGGGATGGTGACAGATGAAACAACTAACTAGTTGTGTTAAATGGCAAGACCACCCGATAGAGAGATGGAAACGTGGGATACAGCTAAAAATCTCACTTATTTTGGCATCGTTTGATAGTAGTCCTTATTTTTTGTTATGGGGTGTAATTGTGTTGCATAAGGAGGAAAGGAAATGTATTAAAATTATATACTTTGTATATATAATTTAAGATGTTGCATCCTCACTTAACCTTCTGTGTGTTGACAGTAGAAAATAAACCATAAATAAATTTGCATGAAATATTTGCTGGGAGTCAGATTGGTCTTTGTTTTCTCAACACCACATGGGATCACAGGGAACCCACAACCACCAAAGGGGAAGGAGCCTAAATGACATCTATTGGAACTGTGTCTTTCCAGGAAAGTTGGAACAGAGAAGTCAGTGAGGCTGAAGATGGTGAGGGTAAGGAAGAAGAAATTGGAAAAGTAGACACACAGATTTCTTAGGGTCTTTAAGCCATATTAAGGTTGTTACACTTCATCTTAAGATCACTGGGAATCCTTTGAGAGTTTTTAAACAAGGGAAGTCATTTAGGTTTTAAAAAATAAATAGGTTTTTTCTTTTTTTAATTCTCTCTTTGACTGCAGTAGGGAGAATGGATTAACATAATCCAGAGTTCCTTAAGGACCCTCTCTGAATTGAAAAAAAACCCAAATGCATGTATATTGATGAGTGTTCTTTAATAAATGCAACTCTATTTTTTGCACCCTTTTATTTGAAAAGTCTGCCTCTCATACGAAACTTAACAGTGGTTGTTGAGGTCAAATCTTCTAGAGATTGCTGTGCAATGTTGATGATCTGGAATACTCACCACAAAGCATTCATGGGGCAATAACACAGATGAGTCATCATTTTCCATGCACTCATCCTCAGTGACACAGATACACAAATGCTATTTTGCCACTGAACCAGGAAAAGGTGGTTCTCTTTAACAATCCCTCATTGATAATTTTTCTACTTCCCGTATTTGTGAACTTATAAGGAATATGTGAAAAGCAGGTTAAGTTTCCCACTTTTCAAAATAAAACATATATATTTTTATATGACTGCTAAAATGGATTATTTCAGAGACTGTAATATTCTCAGCCATCCTTCATCTCCAGCAGAGGGAAGTGGAGCATGAGGCCTGAGAACCAGAGCAGCGTGTCCGAGTTCCTCCTCCTGGGGCTCCCCATCCGGCCAGAGCAGCAGGGCGTGTTCTTTGCCCTGTTCCTGGGCGTGTACCTGACCACGGTGCTGGGGAACCTGCTAATCTTCCTGCTCATCAGGCTGGACTCTCGTCTCCATACCCCCATGTACTTCTTCCTCAAACACTTGGCCCTCACTGACGTCTCCTTTTCATCTGTCAGCATCCCTAAGATGCTGATGGACGCGCACACTGAGTATGAATCCATCCCCTATGCAGGGTGCATAGCACAGATGTATTTTTTCATATTTTTTACTGACCTGGACAGCTTCCTTATTACATCAGTGGCATATGACCACTATGTTGCTGTATGTCACCCCCTTCACTACACCACCATCATGAGGGAGCAGATGTGTGCCTTCCTACTGGCTGTGTCCTGAATCCTCTCTGGTGCTAGCTCTCTTTCCCACACCCTCCTCCTGACCCAGTTATCCTTCTGTGCTAACACTGTCCCCCATTTCTTCTGTGACCTTAGTGCTCTACTCAAGTGTCCTGCTCAGACATCTTCCTCAATGAGTTGGTCATGTTCACAGTAGGGGTGGTGGTCATTACTCTGCCTTTCGTAGGTATCCTAGTATCTTATGGGTACATTGGGACCACCATCCTGAGGGTCCCTTCAACCAAGGGGATCTGCAAAGCATTGTCCACGTGTGGCTCCCATCTCTGTAGTGTCTCTGTATTGTGGGTCAATATTTGGGCAGTACCTCTTCTCGACGTTAAGCAGTTTCATTGACAGGGGCATCACTGTGGCTCTCATGTACACGGTGGTCACACCCATGTTGAACCCCTTTATCTACAGCCTTAGGAACAGGGACATAAAAGGGGCCCTTGGGAAACTCTTCAGTAGAGCAACATTTTTCTCACAATGACACTCAACTTTCATTTAAATCAGAACCTCATTTTGGTTCGTCTCTTGTATTTGATTTTCCATTTGAATATATCTCAAGATTTTAATATCTCCAAGCCCTAAGACAAATGGTGGCATGTTGGATGTACTTGGTAAATGTTTGTTGACCAGAATTTCATTCCCTTCTTAACAGTGTTCTCCTGGTATGGAGAAAAGGGCACCCTCCTACACTGTTGCTGGGAAGGTAAGTTGGAAAACAGGATGGAGGTTCCTCAGAAAACTAAAAATAGAATTCCCATATGATCCAGCAATCCACTCTTGGGCATATATCCAGACAAAACTATAATTCAAAAAGATATATGCCCCCCTGTGTTCGTAAACAGCACCACTCACAATAGCCAAGACATGGAAACAACCTAAGTGTCCATCGACAGATGAATGGATAAAGAAGATGTGGTACATATATACAATGGAATACTACTCAGCCATAAAAAAGAATGAAATAATGCCATTTGCATCCATCTGACATACTAAGTGAAGTACGTCAGAAAGAAAAAGACAAATACCATATGATATCACTATATATGGAATCTCAAATATGGCACAAATGAACTTATTTATGAAAGAGAAACAGACTCACGGACATAGAGAACACACGTGTGGTTGCCAAGGGGGAGGGGAATGGGAGAGGCATGCAGTGGGAGGTTGGGGTTAGCATTCGTAAGCTATTATATATAGAATGGATAAACAATAAGGTCCTACTGTATAGCACGGAGAACTATATTCAGTATCCTATGATAAACCATAATGGAAAAGAATATTTAAAAAAGAATGTATATATATGTATATATGTTCTCTACTTTGCTGTAGAGCAGAAATTAACACAACATTGTAAATCAACTATACTTCAATAAAAAATTAAAGAAAAACAGTGCTCACCTTCATAAATAACTTTTTAAAAAATATCTTCTAGTTTAGAAAGCTTATTATTTTTGAAAAACCTCAGCTATGGTTTTTTTTTTTAACATCTTTATTGGAGTATAATTTCTTTACAATGGTGTGTTAGTTTCTACTTTATAACAAAGTGAATCAGTTATACATATACATATGTTCCCATATCTCTTCCCTCTTGGGTCTCCCTCCCTCCCACCCTCCCTATCCCACCCCTCTAGGTGGTCACAAAGCACCGAGCTGATCTCCCTGTGCTATGCGGCTGTTCCCACCAGCTATCTATTTTACGTTTGGTAATGTATATATGTCCATGCCACTCTCTGACTTTGTCACAGCTTACCCTTCCCCCTCCCCATATCCTCACGTCCATTCTCTAGTAGGTCTGTGTCTTTATTCCCATCCTGCCCCTAGGTTCTTCATGACCTTTTTTTTTTTCTTTCCTAGATTCCATATATATGTGTTAGCATACGGTATTTGTTTTTCTCTTTCTGAATTACTTCACTCTGTATGACAGACTCTAGGTCCATCCACCTCACTACAAATACCTCAATTTCGTTTCTTTTTATGGCTGAGTAATATTCCATTGTATATATGTGCCAGATCCATTCATCTGTCGATGGACACTTAGGTTGCCACCATGTCCTGGCTATTGTAAATAGAGCTGCAATGAACATTTAGGTACATGACTCTTTTTGAATAATGGTTTTCTCAGGGTATATGCCCAGTAGTGGGATTGCTGGGTCGTATGGTAGTTCTATTTTTAGTTTTTTAAGGAACCTCCATACTGTTCTCCATAGTGGCTGTATCAATTTACATTCCCACCAACAGTGCAAGAGGGTTCCCTTTTCTCCACACCCTCTCCAGCATTTATTGTTTCTAGATTTTTTGATGATGGCCATTCTGACCGGTGTGAGATGATATCTCATTGTAGTTTTGATTTGCATTTCTCTAATGATTAATGATGTTGAGCATTCTTTCATGTGTATGTTGGCAATCTGTATATCTTCTTTGGAGAAATGTCTATTTAGGTCTTCTGCCCATTTTTGGATTGGGTTGTTTGTTTTTTTGATATTGAGCTGCATGAGCTGCTTGTAAATTTTGGAGATTAACCCTTTGTCAGTTGCTTCATTTGCAAATATTTTCTCCCAATCTGAGGGTTGTCTTTTGGTTTTGTTTATGGTCTCCTTTGCTGTGCAAAAGCTTTTAAGTTTCATTAGGTCCCATTTGTTTATTTGTGTTTTTATTTCCATTTCTCTAGGAGCTGGGTCAAAAAGGATCTTGCTGTGATTTATGTCATAGAGTGTTCTGCCTATGTTTTCCTCTAAGAGTTTGATAGTGTCTGGCCTTACATTTAGGTCTTTAATCCATTTTGAGTTTATTTTTGTGTATGGTGTTAGGGAGTGTTCTAATTTCGTTCTTTTACATGTAGCTGTCCAGTTTTCCCAGCACCACTTATTGAAGAGGCTGTCTTTTCTCCACTGTATTTGCTTGCCTCCTTTATCAAAGATAAGGTGACCATATGTGCATGGGTTTATCTCTGGGCTTTCTATCCTGTTCCATTGATCTATGTTTCTGTTTTTGTGCCAGTACCAAACTGTCTTGATTACTGTAGCTTTGTAGCATAGTCTGAAGTCAGGGAGCCTGATTCCTCCAGCTCCATTTTTCGTTCTCAAGATTGCTTTGGCTATTCGGGGTCTTTTGTGTTTCCATACAAATTGTGAAATATTTTGTTCTAGTTCTGTGAAAATGCCAGTGGTAGTTTGATAGGGATTGCATTGAATCTATAGATTGCTTTGGGTAGTAGAGTCATTTTCACAATGTTGATTCTTCCAATCCAAGAACATGGTATAGCTCTCCATCTATTTGTATCATCTTTAATTTCTTTCATCGGTGTCTTATAATTTTCTGCATACAGGTCTTTTGTCTCCTTAGGTAGGTTTATTCCTAGATATTTTATTCTTTTTGTTGCAATGGTAAATGGGAGTGTTTTCTTAATTTCACTTTCAGATTTTTCATCATTAGTGTATAGGAATGCAAGAGATTTCTGTGCATTAATTTTGTATCCTGCTACATTACCAAATTCATTGATTAGCTCTAGTAGTTTTCTGGTGACATCTTTAGGATTCTCTATGTATACTATCATGTCATCTGCAAATAGTGACAGCTTTACTTCTTCTTTTCCGATTTGGATTCCTTTTATTTCTTTTTCTTCTCTGATTGCTGTGGCTAAAACTTCCAAAACTCTGTTGAATAATAGTGGTGAGAGTGTGCAACCTTGTCTTGTTCCTGATCTTAGTGGAAATGGTTTCAGTTTTTCAGCATTGAGGACGATGTTGACTGTGTGTTTGTCATATATGGCCTTTATTATGTTGAGGAAAGTTCCCTCTATGCCTACTTTCTGCAGGGCTTTTATCATAAATGGGTGTTGAATTTTGTCAAAAGCTTTCTCTGCATCTATTGAGATGATCATATGGTTTTTATTCTTCAATTTGTTAATATGGTGTATCACCGTTGATTGATTTGCACATATTGAAGAATCGTTGCATTCCTGGAATAAACCCCACTTGATCATGGTGTATGATCCTTTTAATGTGCTGTTGGATTCTGTTTGCTAGTATTTTGTTGAGGATTTTTACATCTATGTTCATCAGTGATATTGACCTGTAGTTTTCTTTCTTTGTGACATCTTAGTCTGGCTTTGGTATCAGGGTGATTGTGGCCTCGTAGAATGAGTTGGGGAGTGTTCCTCCGTCTGCTATATTTTGGAAGAGTTTGAGAAGGATAGGCGTTAGCTCTTCTTTAAATGTTTGATAGAATTCGCCTGTGAAGCCATCTGGTCCTGGGCTTCTGTTTGTTGGAAGATTTTTAATCATAGTTTCAATTTCAGTGCTTGTGATTGGTCTGTTCATATTTTCTGTTTCTTCCTGGTTCAGTCTCGGAAGGTTGTACATTTCTAAGAATTTGTCCATTTCTTCCAGGTTGTCCATTTTATTGGCATATAGTTGGTTGTAGTAATCTCTCATGATCGTTTGTATTTCTGCAGAGTCAGTTGTTACTTCTCCTTTTGCATTTCTAATTCTATTGATTTGAGTCTTCTCCCTTTTTTTCTTGATGAGCCTGGTTAATGGTTTATCAAGTTTGTTTAGCTTCTCAAAGAACCAGCTTTTGGGGCTTCCCTGGTGGTGCAGTGGTTGAGAATCTGCCTGCCAATGCAGGGGACACGGGTTCGAGCCCCGGTCTGGGAGGATCCCGCATGCCGCGGAGCGGCTGGGCCCATGAGCCACAGTTACTGAGCCTGCGCATCTGGAGCCTGTGCTCCGCAACAAGAGAGGCCGCGACAGTGAGAGGCCCGTGCACCGCGATGAAGAGTGGTCCCCACTCGCCGCAACTGGAGAAAGCCCTTGCACAGAAACGAAGACTCAACACAGTCATAAATAAATAAATACAAGAACGTGAATTTCTTTAAAAAAAAAAAAAAAAAGAACCAGCTTTTAGTTTTATTGAGCTTTGCTATTGTTTCCTTCATTTCTTTTTCATTTATTTCAGATATGATCTTTATGATTTCTTTCCTTCTGCTAATTTTGGGGTTATTTTGTTCTTCTTTCTCTAATTGCTTTAGGTGTAAGGTTAGGTTGTTTATTTGAGGTGTTTCTTGTTTCTTAAGGTAGAATTGTATTGCTATAAACTTTCCTCTTAGAACTGATTTTGCTGCATCCCATAGGTTTTGGGTCATCGTGTTTTCATTGTCATTTGTTTCTAGGTATTTTTTGATTTCCTCTTTGATTTCTTCAGTGATCTCTTGGTTATTAAGTAGTGTATTGTTTAGCCTCCATGTGTTTGTATTTTTTAGAGACTTTTTCCGGTAATTGACATCTAGTCTCATAGCGTTGTGGTCAGAAAAGATACTTGATATGATTTCAATTTTCTTAAATTTACCAAGCCTTGATTTGTGACCCAAGATATGATCTATCCTGGAGAATGTTTCTTGAGCACTTGAGAAAAATGTGTATTCTGTTGTTTTTGGGTGGAATGTCCTGTAAATATCAATTAAGTCCATCTTGTTTAATGTATCATTTAACGCTTGTGTTTCCTTATTTATTTTCATTTTGGATGATCTGTCCATTGGTGAAAGTGGGGTGTTAACGTCCCCTACTCTGATTGTGTTACTGTCGATTTCCCCTTTTATGGCTGTTAGTATTTGCCTTATGTATTGAGGTGCTCCTATGTTGGGTGCATAAATATTTACAATTGTTATATCTTCTTCTTGAATCGATCCCTTGATCATTATATAGTGTCCTTCTTTGTGTCTTGTAATAGTCTTTATTTTAAAGTCTATTTTGTCTGATATGAGAATTGCTACTCCAGCTTTCTTTTGATTTCAATTTGCATGGAATATCTTTTTCCATCCCGTCACTTGCAGTCTGTATGTGTCCCTAGGTCTAAAGTGGGTCTCTTGTAGACAGCATATATATGGGTCTTGCTTTTGTATCCATTCAGCCAGTCTATTTCTTTTGGTTGGAGCATTTAATCCATTTACATTTAAGGTAATTATCAATATATATGTTCCTATTACCATTTTCTTAATTGTTTTGGGTTTGTTATCATAGGTCTTTTCCTTCTCTTGTGTTTCCTTCCTAGAGCAGTTCCTTTAGCATTTGTTGTAAAGCTGGTTTGGTGGTACTGAACTCTCTCAGCTTTTGCTTGTCTGTAAAGGTTTTAATTTCTCCATCAAATCTGAATGAGATCCTTGCTGGGTAGAGTAATCTTGGTTGTAGGTTTTTCTCCTTCATCACTCTAAATATGTCCTGCCACTCCCTTCTGGCTTGCCGAATTTCTGCTGAAAGATCAGCTCTTAACCTTATGGGGATTCCCTTGTGTGTTATTTGTTGTTTTTCCCTTGCTGCTTTTAATATTTTGTCTTTGTATTTAATTTTTGATAGTTTGATTAATATGTGTCTTGGCATGTTACTCCTTGGATTTATCCTGTATGCGACTCTCTGTGCTTCCTGGACTTGATTAACTATTTCCTTTCCCATATTAAGGAAGTTTTCAACTATAATCTCTTCAAGTATTTTCTCAGTCCCTTTCTTTTTCTCTTCTTCTTCTGGGACCCCTATAATTCGAATGTTGGTGCATTTAATGTTGGCCCAGAGGTCTCTGAGACTGAGTTCTTTTCATTCTTTTTTCTTTATTTTGCTCTGCAGTAGTTATTTCCACTATTTTGTCTTCCAGGTCACTTATCCGTTCTTCTGCCCCAGTTATTCTGCTATTGATTCCTTCTAGAGAATTTTTAATTTCATTTATTGTGTTGTTCATCATTGTTTGTGTGCTCTTTAGCTCGTCTAGGTCCTTATTAAACATTTCTTGTATTTTCTCTATTCTATTTCCAAGATTTTGGATCATCTTTACTATCATTATTCTGAATTCTTTTTCAGGTAGACTGCCTATTTCCTCTTCATTTGTTAGGTCTGGTGGGTTTTTGCCTTGCTCGTTCATCTGCTGTGTGTTTTTCTGTCTTCTCATTTTGCTTAACTTCCTGTGTTTGGGGCCTCCTTTTTGCAGGCTGCAGGTTCGTAGTTCCCGTTGTTTTTGGTGTCTTTCCCAGTGGCTAAGGTTGGTTCAGTGGGCTGTGTAGGCTTCCTGGTAGAGGGGACTAGTGCCTGTGTTCTTGTTGATGAGGCTGGATCTTGTCTTTCTGGTGGGCAGGACCACGTCCTGTGGTGTGTTTTCGGGTGTCTGTGACCTTATTATGATTTTAGGCAGCCTCTCTGCTAATGGGTGGGGTTGTGTTCCTGTCTTGCTAGTTCTTTGGCATAGTGTGTCCAGCAATGTAGCTTGCTGGTCGTTGAGTGGAGCTGGGTCTTAGCGTTGAGATGGAGATCTCTGGGAGATTTTCGCCATTTGATATTACGTGGAGCTGGGAGGTCTCTGGTGGACCAATGTCTTGAACTTGGCTCTCCCACCTCAGAGGCACAGCCCTGATGCCTGGGTGGGGCACCAAAAGCCTGTCATCCACACAGCTCAGAATAAAAGGGAGAAAAAAAGAAAGAAAGTATGAAAAAGATATAGTAAAATAAAATAAAATGAAATAAAATAAAAAAGAATTATTAAAAAAGTTTTTTAAATAATAAAAAAAGAAGAAATACAGAAAGAAGAGAGCAACCAAACCAAAAAACAAATCCACCAATGATAACAAGCACTAAAAACTACACTAAAAAAAAAACAAAAAACAAACAAAAAAACGGACAGATAAAACTGTAGGACAAATGGTAAAAGCAAAGCTATACAGACAAAATCACACACAGAAGCATACACATACTCACTCACAAAAAGAGAAAAAGGGAAAAATATATATATATCGTTGCTCCCAAAGTCCACCTCCTCAATTTGGGATGATTTGTTGTCTATTCAGGTATTCCACAGATGCAGGGCACATCAGGTTGATTGTGGAGATTTAATCCGCTGCTCCTGAGGCTGCTGGGAGAGATTTCTCTTTCTCTTCTTTGTTTGCACAGCTCCTGGGGTTCAGCTTTGGATTTGGACCTGCCTCTGCATGTAGGTCGCCTGAGGGCATCTGTTCTTCACTCAGACAGGACGGGGTTAAAGGAGCAGCTGATTGGGGGCTCTGGCTCACTCAGGCTGGGGGAAGGGAAGGGTACAGATGCGGGGCAAGCCTGCAGTGGCAGAGGCTAGAGTGACGTTGCAACAGCCTGATGCGTGCTGTGCGTTCTCCCGGGGAAGTTGTCCCTGGATCACGGGACCCTGGCAGTGGTGGGCTGCACAGGCTCCCAGGAGGGGCGGTGTGGATAGTGACCTGTGCTCACACACAGGCTTCTTGGTGGCGGCAGCAGTAGTCTTAGCATCTCATGCCCGTTTTGGGGTCTGCGCTGATAGCCGCAGCTCGTGCTCATCTCTGGAGCTTGTTTAGGCGGTGCTCTGAGTCCCGTCTCCTTGCGCACCAGGAAACAAAGAGGCACGAAAAAGTCTCTTGCCTGTTCGGCAGCTCCAGACCTTTTCCTGGACTCCCTTCCGGCTAGCTGTGGTGCGCTAACCCCTTCAGGCTGTGTTCACGTCGCCAACCCCAGTCCTCTCCCTGCGATCCGACTGAAGCCCAAGCCTCAGCTCCCAGCCCCCGCCCGCCCCGGCGGGGGAGCAGACAAGCCTCTCGGGCTGGTGAGTGCTGGTCGGCACCGATCCTCTGTGCGGGAATCTCTCCGCTTTGCCCTCCGCACCCCTATTGCTGCGCTCTCCTCCACGGCTCTGAATCTTCCCCCCTCCGCCACCCCCATTCTCTGCCCGTGAAGGGGATTCCAAGTGTGTGGAAACCTTTCCTCCTTCACAGCTCCCTCCCACTGGTGCAGGTCCCGTCCCTATTCTTTTGTCTCTGTTTTTTCTTTTTTCTTTTGCCCTACCCAGGTATGTGGGGAGTTTCTTGCCTTTTGGGAAGTCTGAGGTCTTCTGCCAGCATTCAGTAGGTGTTCTGCAGGAGTTGTTCCACATGTAGATGTAGTTTTTATGTACTTGTGGGGAGGAAGGTGATCTCCACGTCTTACTCCTCTGCCATCTTGAAGATCCTCTTGAGTCTTGCTATCTTAACAGCATTGTTTCTCGAGCCACAAACATAGGATGTATTTACAGCTTTAATTTCTTTCTACAATATTTTGTTGTTTTCAGAGCATGAATTTTGCACTGATTTTGATAAATTTATTCCTAAACATGTTATTCTTTTGGTGCTATTGTAAGTAGAATTGTTTCCTTAATTTCATTGTTCCTTGCTAATGTGTAGAAATACCATTGATTTTTTGTGTATTGTACTTTGCCATCTTTTGAACTTATTTATTAGTTCTCATAGTTTGTTTTTGGGTTCCTTAGTATCTTATATATATAAAATCATCTGAAAATAAATACAGTTTTGCTCCTTTCTTTCCAATTTGTATACATTTTATTTTACTTTCTTGTC
The DNA here is from genome assembly GCF_949987535.1 of Balaenoptera acutorostrata. Taxonomy (NCBI): domain Eukaryota; kingdom Metazoa; phylum Chordata; class Mammalia; order Artiodactyla; family Balaenopteridae; genus Balaenoptera; species Balaenoptera acutorostrata. The sequence continues at coordinate 113,198,418 of NC_080069.1, read as the reverse complement.
TAATTGCCCTGGTAGAACCTTCAGTAAATATTGAATAGAAGCAATATTGTTCCTGAACTTACAGGGGAAAGCCTAGGTAGAGGTGATGGTTGTACAACATTGTGAATATACTTAATGCCACTGAATTGTGCACTTTCAAATGGTTAAAATGGTAAATTTTATGATATTATATTTTACCACAATAAAAAATAAAACAGTACAATTTATTCCATAAGCAAAATAAAAGAAGGATTAATGAAAAAATGTAATATGAATCCCAGAAGAACAAAAAATAAAATTGGAGAGAAAGATTTAGAAAAATAATGGAGACAAAGTTTTTCAGAATTTGATATTAATGACTTCAGATTTCAAAGGTCTATAGAGTAACAAAAAGGAGAGGAAATAAAACCTCCAGAGGTTTAATAGATTTTAAGAATTTCTATGTCAAAGAGAAAATTCTGGAATAAAGGGAAGTTTTCCTACAAAGGAACAGTAATCATATTCACATCAGACTTCTTAATAGCTACACTGGGTGTAAAAAGACAATGAAATGTTTTTAATGTATACGGAAAATACAGCTTTGAACCCAAAGTTTTATATCCAACAAAGTTGCTTTCAAATGTAAAGATGTATTACAAATATTTTTAGATAAATAAAGCCTCAGAAATTTTGCCACACAAAGAGAGTTGTGGAGGAAACACTCAAATAAAAAGAAAAACATTTTTAGGAAATGCTGAAAGATGTATGGAAATCAAGACATGGAAACAACCTAAATGTCCATTGACAGAGGAATATATAAAGAAGATGTGGTACATATATACAATGGAATATTACTCAACCATAAAAAAGAATGAAATAGTGCCATCTGCAGCAACATGGATGGATCTAGAGATTGTCATTCTGAGTGAAGTAAGTCAGACAGAGAAAGACAAATATCACATGATATCACTCATATGTGGAATCTAATTTTAAAAAGATACAAATGAACTTATTTACAAAACAGAAACAGACTTATAGATACAGAAAACAAACTTATGGTTACCAAAGGGGAAACCTGGTGTAGGGGGGGAGGGATTAATCAGGAGCTTGGGATGAACATACACACACTACTATATATAAGATAAATAACCAACAAGCACCTACTGTATAGTACAGGGAACTCTGCTCAATATTCTGTGATAACCTATATAAGAAAAGAATCTTGAAAAAAGAATGAATATATGTATATGTATAACTGAATCACTTTGCTGTACACCTGAAACTAACACAATATTGTAAATCAACTATACTCCAATAAAATTAAAATATTAAAAAATAATAAACACTCAAAAAATAAAATATCCTCTTTATAGCAAAAAAAAAAAAAAAAAAGGTCAAATATCTTGATAAAATTTGGGGTTTTTTAAAAAAGGCTTAAACTAAAGGAAAAATTATAAAGTATACCCCTTATTAATCAGAATTAAAATCTCTACATATCATTATCAAAAGATAACCAAGCCAATAAAAAGAAGATATAAGAATGACTAATAGGAAAATGTGTTCAACATTATTAAGAATTGGAAAAATGAGAATTAAAACCACAATGAGGTACCACTTCATATACCCTAGATGGCAAAAAAGTATTTCTATTGCGGGAGAATATTTTGTTTTCTGATTTATTTACCTGAAAATGAAAGTTCAGAGAGGATAAGTGAATTTCATATCACAGAGCAGTTCATTTAGGACTGGGGCTGGGCAATGAACCAAGGTTTTTCCCACGATGGATACTTTAGATATCAGTATTCCCAGATGTCTCTGCTAATTCCAGCAGGGAGCTCTGGGGATTGTACCAGAAGCTACAGGTGGATAACTTCTCTTTTCCTGGGATTCTATTCGGTCTTGCTGACCCAGGATCTGGGATGGCCTGCCCTCGTTTCTCCTTCATTGGAGCAGGTGAGTGTTCCCTGTCCCTGCCTTAAACGTAGGAGAAGATGCTGTCTTTTCATCTGGCCATCAAATATGACTTCTCCACTCTTAACAAGTGAGAACTGAGAGCACAAGAGTCAAACCTCTGCCTTAACATGAAGAAATGATGACCCTTCCTGGCCAAGCTCAGGACTGGCAGGCAGTAAGTCATTGGCCATACTTCCCCCTTCTCAGTCAGTCAAGAGAAGCAGAATGGTCCACTGGAAATAGTTCCAGGAATCCTGCTTTTCATCCTAGTTGTAGTGTGGGTCTTGGGCAGATTACAGCAACTCTTTTATTTTATTTTATTTTATTTATTTTTGGCTGCACTGGGTCTTCGTTGCTGCACGTGGGCTTTCTCTAGTTGCAGTGAGCAGGGGCTACTCTTCATTGCAGTGCGCAGGCTTCTCATTGCGGTGGCTTCTCTTGCTGTGGAGCACAGGCTCTAGGTGCGTGGGCTTCAGTTGTTGTGGCTCTCAGGTTCTAGAGCACAGGCTAAAGGCTAAAGGGACTTCTCTAGGGAGGAAACACAAGAGAAGAAAAAGACCTAACAATAACAAACCCAAAACAATTAAGAAAATGGTAATAGGAACATACATATAGATAATTACCTTAAATGTAAATGGATTAAATGCTCCAACCAAAAGACATAGACTGGCTGAATGGATACAAAAACAAGACCCATATATATGCTGTCTACAAGAGACCCACTTTAGACCTAGGGACACATACAGACTGCAAGTGACGGGATGGAAAAAGATATTCCATGCAAATTGAAATCAAAAGAAAGCTGGAGTAGCAATTCTCATATCAGACAAAATAGTCATTAAAGCAAAGACTATTACAAGAGACAAAGAAGGACACTACATAATGATCAAGGGATCAATCCAAGAAGAAGATATAACAATTGTAAATATTTATGCACCCAACATAGGAGCACCTCAATACATAAGGCAAATACTAACAGCCATAAAAGGGAAAATCGACAGTAACACAATCATAGTAGGGAACTTTAACACCCCACTTTCACCAATGGACAGATCATCCAAAATGAAAATAAATAAGGAAACACAAGCGTTAAATGATACATTAAACAAGATGGACTTAATTGATATTTATAGGACATTCCATCCAAAAACAACAGAATACACATTCTTCTCAAGTGCTCATGGAACATTCTCCAGGATAGATCATATCTTGGGTCACAAATCAAGCCTTGGTAAATTTAAGAAAATTGAAATTGTATCAAGTATCTTTTCCGACCACAACACTATGAGACTAGATGTCAATTACCAGAAAAAGTCTCTAAAAAATACAATCACATGGAGGCTAAACAATACACTACTTAATAACCAAGAGATCACTGAAGAAATCAAAGAGGAAACCAAAAAATACCTAGAAACAAATGACAATGAAAACACGATGACCCAAAACCTATGGGATGCAGCAAAATCAGTTCTAAGAGGAAAGTTTATAGCAATACAATTCTACCTTAAGAAACAAGAAACACCTCAAATAAACAACCTAACCTTACACCTAAAGCAATTAGAGAAAGAAGACCAAAATAACCCCAAAATTAGCAGAAGGAAAGAAATCATAAAGATCATATCTGAAATAAATGAAAAAGAAATGAAGGAAACAGTAGCAAAGATCAATAAAATTAAAAGCTGGTTCTTTGAGAAGATAAACAAACTTGATAAACCATTAACCAGGCTCATCAAGAAAAAAAGGGAGAAGACTCAAATCAATAGAATTAGAAATGCAAAAGGAGAAGTAACAACTGACACTGCAGAAATACAAACGATCATGAGAGATTACTACAACCAACTATATGTCAATAAAATGGACAACCTGGAAGAAATGGACAAATTCTTAGAAATGTACAACCTTCCGAGACTGAACCAGGAAGAAACAGAAAATATGAACAGACCAATCACAAGCACTGAAATTGAAACTGTGATTAAAAATATTGCAACAAACAAAAGCCCAGGACCAGATGGCTTCACAGGCGAATTCTATCAAACATTTAGAGACGAGCTAACACCTATCCTTCTTAAACTCTTCCAAAATATGGCAGACAGAGGAACACTCCCCAACTCATTCTACGAGGCCACCATCACTCTGATACCAAAACCAGACCAAGATGTCACAAAGAAAGAAAACTACAGGCCAATATCACTGAGGAACATAGATGCAAAAATCCTCAACAAAATACTAGCAAACAGAATCCAACAGCACATTAAAAGGATCATACATTATGATCAAGTGGGGTTTATCTCAGGAATGCAAGGATTCTTCAATATACGCAAATGAATCAACATGATACACCATATTAACAAATTGAAGGAGAAAAACCATATGATCATCTCAATAAATGCAGAGAAATCTTTTGACAAAATTCAACACCCATTTATGATAAAAGCCCTGCAGAAAGTAGGCATAGAGGGAACTTTCCTCAACATAATAAAGGCCATATATGACAAACCCACAGCCAACATCGTCCTCAATGCTGAAAAACTGAAACCATTTCCACTAAGATCAGGAACAAGACAAGGTTGCACACTCTCACCACTATTATTCAACAGAGTTTTGGAAGTTTTAGTCACAGCAATCAGAGAAGAAAAAGAAATAAAAGGAATCCAAATCGGAAAAGAAGAAGTAAAGCTGTCACTATTTGCAGATGACATGATACTATACATAGAGAATCCTAAAGATGCTACCAGAAAACTACTAGAGCTAATCAATGAATTTGGTAAAGTAGCAGGATACAAAATTATTGCACAGAAATCTCTTGCATTCCTATACACTAAAAATGAAAAATCTGAAAGTGAAATTAAGAAAACACTCCCATTTACCATTGCAACAAAAAGAACAAAATATCTAGGAATAAACCAACCTAAGGAGACAAAAGACCTGTATGCAGAAAATTATAAGACACTGGTGAAAGAAATTAAAGATGATACAAAAAAAAAAAAAAAAGATGATACAAATAGATGGAGAGATATATACCATGTTCTTGGATTGGAAGAATCAACATTGTGAAAATGACTCTACTATCCAAAGCAATCTGCAGATTCAATGCAATCCCTATCAAACTACCACTGGCATTTTTCACAGAACTAGAACAAAAAATTTCACAATTTGTATGGAATCGCAAAAGACACTGAATAGCCAAATCAATCTGGAGAAGGGAAAACGGAGGTGGAGGAATCAAGGCTCCCTGACTTCAGACTATACTACACAGCTACAGTAATCAAGACAGTGTGGTACTGGCACAAAAACAGAAATATAGATCAATGGAACAGGATAGAAAGCCCAGAGGTAAACCCACGCACATATGGTCACCTTATCTTTGATAAAGGAGGTAAGAATATATAGTGGAGAAAAGACAGCCTCTTCAATAAGTGGTGCTGGGAAAACTGGACAGCTACATGTAAAAGAATGAAATTAGAACATTCCCTAACACCATACACAAAAATAAACTCAAAATGGATTAAAGACCTAAATGTAAGGCAAGACACTATCAAACTCTTAGAGGAAAACATAGGCAGAAGACTCTATGACATAAATCACAGCAAGATCCTTTTAGACCCACCTCCTAGAGAAATGGAAATAAAAACCAAAATAAATAAATGGGACCTAATGAAACTTAAAAGCTTTTGCACAACAATGGAAACCATAAACAAGATGAAAAGACAACTCTCAGAATGGGAGAAAATATTTGCAAATGAAGCAACTGACAAAGGGTTAATCTCCAAAATTTACAAGCAGCTCATGCAGCTCAATATCAAAAAAACAAACAACCCAATCCAAAAATGGGCAGAAGACCTAAATAGACATTTCTCCAAAGAAGATATACAGATTGCCAACATACACATGAAAGAATGCTCAACATCATTAATCATTAGAGAAATGCAAATCAAAACTACAATGAGATATCATCTCACACCGGTCAGAATGGCCATCATCAAAAAATCTAGAAACAATAAATGCTGGAGAGGGTGTGGAGAAAAGGGAACCCTCTTGCACTGTTGGTGGGAATGTAAATTGATATAGCCACTATGGAGAACAGTACGGAGGTTTCTTAAAAAGCTAAAAATAAAACTACCATACGACCCAGCAATCCCACTACTGGGCATATACCCTGAGAAAACCATAATACAAAAAGAGTCATGTACCAAAATGTTCATTGCAGCACTATTTACAATAGCCAGGACATGGAGGCAACCTAAGTGTCCATCAACAGATGAATGGCTAAAGGAGATGTGGCACATATATAGAATGGAATATTACTCAGCCATAAAGAGAAACAAAATTGAATTATTTGTAGTGAGGTGGATGGACCTAGAGTCTGTCATACAGAGTGAAGTAAGTCAGAAAGAGAAAAACAAATACCGTGTGCTAACACATATATATAGAATCTAAAAAAAAAATGGTTATGAAGAACCTAGGGGCAAGACAGGAATAAAGACGCAGACCTACTAAAGAATGGACTTGAGGATACGGGGAGGGGAAGGGTAAGCTGGGACAAAGTGAGAGAGTGGCATGGACATATATACACTACCAAACGTAAAATAGATAGCTGGTGGGAAGCAGCCACATAGCACAGGAAGATCAGCTCGGTGCTTTGTGACCACCTAGAGTAGTGGGATAGGGAGGGTGGGAGGGAGGGAGGCACAAGAGGGAAGAGATATGGGGACATATGTATATGTATAATTGATTTACTTTGTTATAAAGCAGAACCTAACACACCATTGTAAAGAAATTAAACTCCAATAAAGATGTTAAAAAAAAAGAGGGTAGATATCATGTTAAGTGTTCTTACATAAATAAATAAATGAATAAATGAATAAAAAAAATAAAAAAAGTAAAAATAAAAATTAAAAAATGGGACCTAATGAAACTTAAAAGCTTTTGTACAACAAAGGAAACCATAAACAAGATGAAAAGACCACCCTCAGAATGGGAGAAAATATTTGCAAATGAAGCAACTGACAAAGGATTAACCTCCAAAAGTTACAAGCAGGTCATGCAGCTCAATATCAAAAAAACAAACAACACAATCCATAAGTGGGCAGAAGACCCAAATAGACATTTCTCCAAAGAAGATATACAGATTGCCAACAAACACATGAAAGGTTGCTCAATATCACTAATCATTAGAGAAATGCAAATCAAAATTACAATGAGGTATCACCTCACACCAGTCAGAGTGGCCATCATTAAAAAATCTTCAAAGAATAAATGCTGGAGAGGGTGTGGAGAAAAGGGAACCCTCTTGCACTGTTGGTGGGAATGTAAATTGATACAGCCACTATGGAGAACAGTATGGGGGTTCCTTAAAAAACTAAAAATAGAACTACCATATGACCCAGCAATCCCACTACTGGGTATATACCCTGAGAAAACCATAATTCAACAAGAGTCATGTACCAAAATGTTCATTGCAGCACTATTTACAATAGCCAGGACATGGAAGCAACCTAAGTGTCCATCGAGAGATGAATGGATAGAGAAGATGTGGCACATATATACAATGGAATATTACTCAGCCATAAAAAGAAAAATTTGAGTTATTTGTAGTGAGGTGGATGGACCTAGAGCCTGTTATACAGAGTGAAGTAAATCGGAAAGAGAAAAATATCATATGCTAACACACATATATGGAATAAAAAAAATGGTTCTGAAGAACCTAGGGGCAGGATCAGAATAAAGATGCAGACATAGAGAATGGACTTAAGGACACGGGGAGGGGGAAGGGTAAGCTGGGACGAAGTGAGAGAGTGGCATTGACATATATACACTACCAAATGTTAAATAGCTAGCTAGTGGGAAACCGCTGCATAACACATGGAGATCAGCCCGGTGGTTTGTGACCACCTAGAGGGGTGGGATAGGGAGGGTGGGAGGGAGACGCAAGAGGGAGGGGATATGGGGATGTATGTATACATATAGCTGATTCACTTTGTTATACAGCAGAAACTAGCACAGCAATATAAAGCAATTATACTCCAATAAAGATGTTAAAACTAACAAACAAACAAACAGACCAAAATAAAAAAGATAGCAAGACTGTCAAAACTGATATATATATTTAATATAATTCCTCCCCAAATCCCTGCTCAAACTGATCTGTATATTCAATATAATTCCTGCCAAAAGCCCAGTTCAAACTGATCTATATATTCAATATAATTCCTGCCAAAATCCCAGCTGGCTTCTTTGCAGAAACTGACGAATTGATCTTAATCTACATATGGAAATTCAAGGAATTCAGACTAACAAAAATAATCTTGAAAAAGTAGAACAGCCAGGATTCACATGTTCCGATTTCAAAACTTAGTACAGAACTACAGTAATCAAGATAGTAAGATACAGGCATAAGATAGACATATAGATCATTGGAACAGAGCTGAGAACCCAGAAGTAATCCCTACAGTTACATCCAATTGAATTTTGATAAGGTGTCAAGACAATTCAATGTGGAAAAGAAACATCTTCTTAACAAATGGTACTGGGAAAAGTGAATCTCTATATGCAAAAGAATGAAGTTGAGCTCCTTTTTCCCACATTGTACACAAAATTAACTCAAAATGGAGTATAGACCTAAATGTAAGAACTAAACTATAAAACTCTTACAAAAAACATAGGACTAAACCTCTATGACCTTGAGTTTGGCAAAACCTTCTTAGATCTTACACAAGCACCAAAAAAAAAAAAAAAATTAGATTCCATCAAAATTAAAGCCTTTGCGTTTAAAGTAGTACTATCAAGAAATGAAAAGTCAACCCACAGAAACAGCCACATAGCACAGGGAGATCAGCACGGTGTTTTGTCACCACCTAGAGGGGTGGGATAGGGAGGGTGGGAGGGAGATGCGAGAGGGAGGGGATATGGGGATATATGTATATGTATAGCTGATTCGCTTTGTTATAAAGCAGAAGCTAATACACATTGTAAAGCAATTATACTCCAATAAAGATGTTAAAAAAAGAAAATAAAATAAAATTGGAAATGGGCCTAAATGGAAAAAAATAAAAAAGTCAACCCACAGAATGGGAAAATATTTGCAAATTACATATTTGATAAAGGACTTGCTTCTAAAGTATATAAATAACGCTTACAACTTGTTAGAAAAAAATCCAACTTAAAAGTGGACAAAGGATCTGAATAGACATTTCTCTGAAGATATACAGATGGCCAATAAGCACATGTAAATATGCTCAGTATCTTTAGAGAACTAAGAGTCAAAACTACAATGAGATACCACTTCATACCCACTAGGATGATGAAAACCAAAAAGGAAAACAAGTTCAAGTGTTGGTGAGGATGTGGAGAAGTTGAAACCCTCTTATATACATGGTGGGAATGTAAAATGGTGTGGCTACTTTGGAAAACAGTCTGGCAATTCCTCAAAAGTTAAATATATGGAAATATGTTAATATAAATGTTTCAGACGTTACATGAAATTTCTAAAAATCTTATATTTGTATTTGTATGGAAATATGTATGGAAATATGTTAATATAAATGTTTCAGACATTACAAGAAATTTCTAAAAATCTTAAAAAAAAATAATGACATCAGGAAAGAAAAAATGCTGCCAATTACACTACAATGCAATGTGAAAACACCACTGATTATAAGACACATCTTTGTTTCAGAAATATTAAAATGTGGGGGAAAATGAGTATCTTAGAATTGATAAAATATGATATTTTGACTTGCCTCATTTATATAATAAGAATAATTATCATTTTTCCTACTGAATAAACATAAAGATCAGACCGAGAAATTAAAAAAAAAAAAAAAGTTAAATATAGAGTTACCATATGACCCCTCAAAATCTAATCTTAGGTATATATCCAATAGAAGTGAAAACAGGCCTCACAAAAATTTGTACACAAATGTTCTGAGCAGCATTATTCAGAATAGCCAAAAAATTTTTTTAAATCCAATGTCTATCAGCTGAAAACTGGATAAATAAGACAGAGCCTATCCATACAATGAAATACTATTTGGCAATGAAAAGGAATATAATACTGATGTATGCTACAGTTTTTTTAGTTTAAAGATGGCAGTCCTCCCTAAGCTGCTTTATATGTTCAATGACATCCCAAACAAAATAACAACAGTTTTGTTTTTGTCAAGCAGAATCTAAAATTTAAATGGAATTACAAAAGGAAAAAATAGTCAAGATAACATATTCAGTCATTTGATTTATGACAAAAACATTATTGCAGTTTAGTGGGGAAAGGATGTAATTTTCAGTGAATTCTTGTGTATCTATTGGATATCCATATGGAAAAAAATTAATCTGAATCCATGTCTTAAAACATACATTAAAAAGTGAACCCAGATGGACTTTAAATACATATATTAAAAAATATTAAAGATGGGGCTTCCCTGGTGGCGCAGTGGTTGAGAATCTGCCTGCCAATGCAGGGGACACGGGTTCGAGCCCTGGTCTGGGAGGATCCCACATGCTGCGGAGCAACTAAGCCCGTGAGCCACAATTGCTGAGCCTGCGCGTCTGGAGTCTGTGCTCCGCAACGGGAGAGGCTGCGATAGTGAGAGGCCCGCGCACCGCGATGAAGAGTGGCCCCCACTTGCTACAGCTAGAGAAAGCCCTCGCACGGAAACGAAGACCCAACACAGCCATAAATAAATAAATAAATAATTTAAAAGAAAAAAAGAAAGGCTACAACAGAAAACTTCTTTGAAAAGGCTAAATTATTAAAAAAAAAAAAAAAAAAAAATATTAAAGATGAACCGAGAAAATTCAAAGACAAAATCTTAGAGTAATATCCTTAAGAACTTTGGACAAAGATTTCTTAAACAGGACACAAATAGAATTAACTCCACTGGAAAAATATGCATTACATTAAGATTAGAACTTCTGTTCAACAAAAGATATTAATATAGAGAACAAGCAAGCTACATAATGAAAGAAAAAATTCTTCATACACATATCCAACAAAGGACTCATAACTAGAATATTTAAAGAACTCCTGGAAATTAATTTATAAAAGCAGACTACCCAGTAAAACAGCAGCAAAGGACTGGGAACAGGTCCTTTGTAAGAGAGGATACCCAAATGATCAACAAGCATAGGCAAAGGTGATAAACTACAGGGCTTATCAGACAAATGCAAATTCAAACCATAACACAGTTCTTCTACAAACACATAAGAATGTATACAGTGGAAAATATGGGTGGTATAAGTGTCGGCGAGGAAGTGGACCATGCTTTTTCATATATTAACAGGGATGATTGGTACAAACACTTTAACTTTCTTGTATTATCTATTAAGGCTGAAAATATGCATTCATTGTGAACCCCAAACTCCATTCTTAGGTGTATAGACAAGTCCCAAACTGGAAACAATCCAAATGTCAATCAAAACTAGAATGGATGAATACATTAAGGCATATAGACCCATTCGAAAACGATAAAGCCTTGAGACAGAGTTAACCGTAATGATACTGAACAAAAAAAGTGGAACACAAAAAGAGTACTTACTGTTTGCTTTATATAAGGACAAAAACATCCAAACTGGTAAATAGTGTTAAAGATCAGGATAATGGCAATAAAGTAATCTGGTTAAACACACTGTTTTAAAGTCATACATATCTGAGATTAAGTCTTAGGGCGGCTACTTACCTGACCTCTCTGGGCTTTACTTTGCTTCTCTGCAAATTTGGAAAATGTTAGCACCCTTATAAGAGGCTTGTGCTGAGGATTAAATAAATTGTACGTTAAAATGCATAATTAATGCCAGCTGTGCTCGATACCATTGCATAGGTAAAGCAGTTTGGTAACTTCTTCTGAATTCCTCACACATGAAGTAAATGAAGGTTGGTGGTGTTAAGAAAATTCATATGACTATGTGTTGATATCAGTACCAGACAGAGAAGTCTATTGAAGAAAAAGATGGAGATAGAAAACTAAAAGCTCAGGGAAGTAGGTTCAAAAGTCTCACGGGCTTGTGAACATCATAGGAGGGTTTGGAATTCCACTGCAGAAACATTAATACATGGAATTCAGAGAGCAGGTGGGGAAAAAAAAACATCAGGTGAAGAAAAAGATGAGAGGAAATGTAAAATGAGACTGAGAAAAATGGTGTCAGTGATAAGACTTGTCCAAGTTACAACTTTTAAAGGAGACATATTTCACAGCTCCATGAGTGTCCGTGAGAAGGAATGAATTAATGACACCAAGGGCGTGTCCTTGGTCCTGAAGATTTTCTGAAGAGCACATTTCATATCCTTATTCCTCAGGCTGTAGATGAAGGGGTTCAGCATGGGGGTGACCACCATGTACATCAAAGAAGCAATTATGTCCTTGTCTTTGGAGTTGCCTGATGAGGGGATATAGTAAACACCTGCAATTGTCCCATAATATAAAAACACTACAAACAGGTGAGAACCACATGTAGACAAGGCTTTGAAGATTCTCTTGAAGGAGGGGACCTTCAGGATGATGGCTGCCATGCTGATATAGGAGCCCAAAATACCACCCAGTGGTAGGGTGAAGATAAATCCCCCTTCAGTGAGGATGAGCAACTCATTGAGGGAGGTATCAGAGCAGGACGACTTGAGCACAGCAGCAAGATCACAAAAGAAGTGGGGGATGACAGTCCCTGCACAGAAGGACAACCGGTCCACGAGGAGGGTGTGCAACAGAGCTTGGGCACAAGAGGCGAGCCAGCACCCAGCCACTAGGATGACACAAAGCTCATCCCTCATGATGGTGGTGTAGTGGAGGGGGTGGCACACGGCCACATACCTGTCATAGGACATCATTGCGAGAAGAAAGCTGTCAAGGCAACCAAAGAATATAAAGAAATACACCTGTGAAATGCACCCTGTATATGTGATAGATTGGCATTGAGTCTGCATGTTCATCAACATCTTTGGGATGGTGACCGATGAAAAGGAGAGGTCAGAGAAGGCCAAGTGGCTGAGGAAGAAGTACATGGGGGTGTGGAGGCGAGAGTCCAGCCTGATGAGCAGGAGGATTAGCAGGTTCCCCAGCACCGTGGTCAGGTACACGCCCAGGAACAGGGCAAAGAACACGCCCTGCTGCTCTGGCCGGATGGGGAGCCCCAGGAGGAGGAACTCGGACACGCTGCTCTGGTTCTCAGGCCTCATGCTGTGCTTTTATATGCTGGGGATAAAGGAGGGTTAGGAATATCATAAAGAACAGTATGGATACAGTTCATACTGCAATTTTCTGAGAAACCAATGAATTTTTAACTACCTTCCTATTAATTTCTCACACCTATGGATGCATGCATCTTTGCTCTATCCCAGTCTGGATCCAGGGAAACATCACATCCAAAAGTAGCCAACAAGACTTCATTGCACAGAGGCAAGAGGATGTTTACCGTTTCATTCAACCATTATTTATTGAACATTGAGTCTGAACCCAGCCCTCTACTCAGGACTGAGAATGCAACTGTGAATAAGAAAGACAAGGTCCCTCTCTTCTATGGCTATACATATATATATATATTTTAAAATATGAGTGCTTTTTTAAACTTATTTATTTATTTATTTATGGCTGTGTTGGGTCTTCGTTTCTGTGCAAGGGCTTTCTCTAGTTGTGGCAAGCGGGGGCCACTCTTCATTGCGGTGTGCAATGGCTCACGGGCCTAGTTGCTCCGCGGCATGTGGGATCTTCCCAGACCAGGGCTCGAACCCGTGTCCCCTGCATTAGCAGGCAGATTCTCAACAACTGCGCCACCAGGGAAGCCCAATGGCTATATTTTTTATAAGCATGCTGGGATAGTTCATGACAATGAAACGGAGCCAAACCATAATACTTCACAGTGGCAGAAATAGTAGATGAACCTCTGCAAACTGGTCTCAGTTGTTTCCAGTGCTGAGGTGGTGTTGTTGGAACCTTGTCACACTCCTCCTGGGAACCTGGCCGGGTGCCATTGACCTACAGCTGTGAACTCATCAGTACTCTAGAAATGGGTGGTCACTTAAAACCACTTGGTGCCAGAATAGTCCACAGACTATCTTGTGTAATAATGATGAACATCTGGGGGACTGTACTATGTGACCAGAACTATGCTGAGGGTTTTACATACATTTACTAATTACATCCACACATTAGCCTTACATAACCAGATAAAATCTTCATTGTTGTAGTAAGAATTAGTGTTCTTTTCCCATTTAAGCTGTTGGGAAATGGAAATATACATGATATAAATTTCACAGGCATACAGCAAGCTGTCAGAGAGGATACATAGATATTCACATATATACAAGGTGATATATGTATATATACACATACATAGATGGAATATATATAAACATACATGGAACATGGGATAGATATGTGTGTGTGTGTGTATATCCCATATATGTATATAGGGTGATTGAACAATAGCCATATAGATATACATATATACATATACATGTACGTATTGCATGTGCATATAAGAATATATAAATAGAAATATATAAAAAGGAATATACATAGGAATATACATATATTCTGTATATAAAATTGCCATTTTCTGTAGGTTAAAAATGATCAAACGTTGGTTACTTCATGGAGTTCAATATAATACTATTGTGTGATCAGAATCCATGCCTTTAACATGGAACTCTCCCCTTTCATTGGTTATGAGTGCCAGACACTGTTATTTTAGGGCTGCAAGGAAACTGAAGTTGTCCAGAATTTTCTTAGTGCTCTGTCTAGATAATTCCTTTCATTCATATTTATATATTTTCCAATTGAGAAAACGCTCTCACATACATTAACTTCTATTCAAGCCAAAGATATTTATTGAGGGCCTGTAAGCTTCCATTTTATAGATATATAAACTGAGGCCAAAGAATTAAGTGACTTCCCAAGGTCTTACTGCCGTTTGGTGGGGCTTCTGCACTCTAACTTCACTCAGCTGGGTGCCTAGTGTTTTTTGCTGGGACATTAAGTGAAAGCAAAGGAGGACAAAACTCTGAGCAACTCAGTCACACTCAGGTATATGAAAATGATAGCAGATCCTTTATAGGAAACAGTCACTTGGGGCATTGTTTATCTCAGTTGATGTTACCCCAGAAGGAGGTCACATAAGGAAATATTTGAGGTCATGGGTGCAAATCAGAAGCCTCAAACACACATACAAATCTCTCTCTCTCTCTCTCTTTCTCTCTCTCACACAAACACACACACACACTGCTGATCTGAGGATTCCTGTCACCTGTGGCGGGTCCCATTCTAGGAGAAGGATAACCAGTATGTGGTTCAGTTCATAAATACTCATATATAACACACAAGGTAAGACATATACAATGCGCAATAATGTATCACCCACCAATACACTCACAATGCACCATTGACACACAAGTATGACATACCTGGTAAAACGCACAACTCACATACCACATATACATAACTCATCACAATACATACACATCACCAAAAACACACAAGGCCACATACAATTCAAAAATCTTACAAGACACACACCAACAACACACATGCACACCTAGCCGCACACTCACTGCAACAAGCAGCACACACACTCCCTTACTGAGCGGCGTGCTTGGGCCCCAAACCCTTCCAGGGTGAAGGCAGTCAGCGTGGGGCAGCTAAGCCTATTCACCACCACCAGCCCGTACACGTGGTAACATACACACAGACAAAAGCAAACAGCACACATTCCTGCTCTCACACATGAGCGTGTCACCCACAAACACAGCTCGCACACATGCTAGCGCACACTGCTGAGGGGAGGTTGAGCCCTGTCTGACCTTGGTTCTTTGGTGAGGTCCCAGTCCTGATGCTGACCACTCATCCTCTCAGCTGTGGCACCCGCCGGACAGCGGAAATGCCCCCATCGTAACAGCAGGAGGCGAATATTAAGATCACGGGCACAGGGCTTCCCTGGTGGCGCAGTGGTTGAGAATCTGCCTGCCAATGCAGGGGACACGGGTTCGAGCCCTGGTCTGGGAAGATCCCACATGCCACGGAGCAACTAGGCCCGTGAGCCACAACTACTGAGCCTGCGCGTCTGGAGCCTGTGCTCCGCAACAAGAGAGGCCGCGACAGTGAGAGGCCCGCGCACCGCGACGAAGAGTGGCCCCCGCTCGCCACAACTAGAGAAAGCCCTCGCACAGAAACGAAGACCCAGCACAACCATAAATAAATAAATAAATAAATAAAGTTTTGGAAAAAAAAAAAAAGATCACGGGCACAACTCAGGAGTCCCTAATCGCATGTTAGGAAGCTGATAACTTGATTTACATGTGCTAAAACAGGACCTGGATTGGGTCTAACTCAGGAAAAGAATCAGGCTCTGAGACAGGTACATAGTACACAAACACACACAACTACCAAACAGCACGTACACAAGCATACACAATACACACAGACACACACACACACTCATAACACAGAGATACTCATACACAGACCCACAAGCACACAAGCAGATCCATCGTCAAGTGCAGGTTTCTATCTCCTTCTGACCTATGCTTGCTGTTGATGAGTTCAGACACCTCTTCCAGACTGTCGCTCAAGTCCTCAGCTTCTCTTCGTAGTAAAGGAGGAGCCACCATGGATTAATTGGCCAATTTCTTACTGTCATTTTGGGAGCAGTGTGTCCAGGAGCCAGAGGGGACTGGAGTCACAGGGGACAGTGTCTCTAATGCCAGGAATGACTTGGACTCCTTCCTTCTTGGGCATGGTTCCAAGCTCAAACTTACCTTGGGCATGGTTCCAGCTGGGACTCAGAATTGTTTTTTTTTTTTTTTTTTTTTTAACAATTTTTTTTTTCACGTTCTTTTATTTATTTATTTATGACTGTGTTGAGTCTTCGTTTCTATGCGAGGGCTTTCTCTAGTTGCGGCAAGTGGGGACCACTCTTCATCGCAGTGCGCGGGCCTCTCACCATCGCGGCCTCCCTTGTTGTGGAGCACAGGCTCCAGACGCGCAGGCTCAGTAATTGTGGCTCACGGGCCCAGTTGCTCCGTGGCATGTGGGATCTTCCCAGACCAGGGCACGAACCTGTGTCCCCTGCATTGGCAGGCAGACTCTCAACCACTGCGCCACCAGGGAAGCCCCCTCAGAATTGTTTTTTAATTTAATTTTTAAATGATCTCAGACTTAGAAAAAAGTTGTGAATATGATAGAATGAATTCCTGTATGCCCTTCACCCACACTCCAGAAAGGCTAACATTTTACCATGTTTTGCTTTATTGTGTGTGTGTGCGTGTGTGTTTATCGAAGATTCCGGCTGTACACAGTGCATATTACCAGAAGACACATGATTTGGTTCAAATGTCAGAGGCTGATGGCACTTCACAGGAAGAGAATTTAAGAGAAAGTTTATTATTCACACAAAAGACTCCTGGGGAGAGCTGGGTGGGTACAAGCAGATTTGCTTGGGCAAAGCAGAGGAAATGGGTTTGGGAATCTGCAGTGGTTAAGGAGTGGGACTGCGGAAAAGTTTCTACTGGAGAAACAGACCATATGCTGTGCTATCTGAGCAACTTTGTGTTGTTTATTCACATATGGCAATAAGTACCCTTCAGGGAACAAATGCCCCCTTGGCTGACCAGCAGATAATCTAAGACTTAGCGACTGTCAGCAATCATAGCTGCCAGGGAGCACTGCCTCTCACTCAGGGCTTCGAGGGCTGTGGCAGGCAAATAATATATTCGGATATTATTTTGGATATTTCCTGATAGGAAATATCAATTATTTTGTTGTATAATATTGTGGCTTCCAAGGCAACACTGATGACCCCCTATGTGGTCAGCAGAATAAAGGCAGTTGGCAAGAATATAACATACTTGGTGGAGAGAATAAAGTTGGTGTGCTTTGTTTATGGGCAGGAACCCAAAATGCAGATAGTGCAAGTCAAATCATAAGGAGAAGCCTGAGTTAGAGGCATAAATCAGTGCAGGAATGAGGGATACTTGGGGAAATAAAAGAACCTTCACGGGCTAAAATCTTAGACTTAGCATTCAGCCTGGGCAACCAAGAACTAATATGTTTCCAGTAAGCCTTTTGGTCGGGAGATAATATGGGGTTATTCTGGATGGTTGGAGTTAGTATTTTACTTTTTTTTAGATTTGAATTTTGTTCTTCCATTCATTAACTATATAAAGTCAGGAAACTATCATTTTGAGAAAAATAATAAATAAGTATATTTGAAATGTCCAGTGTTTAATTAAAAAACTTATCTTAGTTGATTTTATTTTAGTTGATTTTATTTTATTTTTTTAACGTCTTTATTGGCGTATAATTGCTCTACAATGTTGTGTTAGTTTCTGTATAACAAAGTGACTCAGCTATATGCATACGTATATCCCCATATCCCCTCCCTCTTGTGCCTCCCTCCCAACCTCCCTAACCCACCCTTTTAGGTGGTCACAAAACACTGAGCTGATCTCCATGTGCTCTGCGGCTGCTTCCCACTAGCTATTTATTTAGCATTTGGTAGTGTATATATGTCAATGCTACTTTCTCACTTCGTCGCAGCTTCCCCTCCCCCGACCCCTGAGTCCTCAAGTCCATTCTCTCCGTCTGCGTCTTTATTCCTGTGCTGCCACTAGGTTCATCAAAACCTTTTTCTTTTCTTTTTTAAAAAACGCTTATAGAAGATATTCCAGTTTATTTCATGGTATCATGACTAACTTCTCCTGTTCATTATTCCCTCAAGCAGAACATTCCATGACAATTTTGAGCTTACACTTTGCTCTCTGTTTCCTTAATGCATCTCTTCAACTCTCCTTTCAATCATGATCCCTCATGTTCACACACAGAAATGTAGAAAATAGAGTTCTAGAATAATAACCCTCAAAGGGGTATTAGAGATCATTTATTTCAACTGTCATCTAAATCATCAGTTATATAGATATATATTTTAAATCTTTACTGGAGTATAGTTGATTTACAATGTTGTGTTAGTTTCAGGTGTACAGCAAAGTGAATCTGTTATACATACTCATATAGCTGATTTACAATTTTGTGTTAATTTCTGCTGTACAGCAAAGTGATTCAGTTATACATACATATACATTCTTTTTCATATTCTTTTCCATTATGGTTTATCACGGGATATTGAATAGCGTTCCCTGTGCTATACAGTAGGACCTTGTTGTTTATCCATTCTGTATATAATAGTTTGCATCTGCTAATCCCAAACTCCCATGGATTTAGTATTTTAAAGGGAAGACCAGGAGAACAACCAAGGTTTAGGTTCAGAGATGTGGCCCATCAGGTATATAAATAGGCAGTGGTTTGTGTTATATTGTGAAGGTTTCTTTAAGAGCCGTGGAGAGGCTACAACATGACCAGGCAGTTGAGAGGGTGCCTTTTGGCTCCCCAACCACCCATATACTTTAAAACACGGCTGTTCACTCAGTAAGCCTTCCACAAAAATTATTTTGTGATGCATCTGTGGGTGACAGTGGTCTATCAGAGTGAAGCTGTAGGTGCAGAGATGTGGGGAAGGAGCAGGAAGTGCAAGGATGGAAGGAGAGGGAAGAGTAGCTTGTGAAGGTTGGGGTTGGATTGGGACAGAAGGGATAGGAAGAGCAGGAGGGGGTTTAGAGGGTGGACCACTGGATAGGAGATATAGAGAGGATTCAAAATTGTGGAAACTTCCACCTGGATGAGTCCAATGGGTGGAGCAAGGTCACCATCACAGATAAGCCCAGCTCTGGGTCTGATGTCATCATCAGGGATGGGTCCAGCTGTGGGTCTGGTGGCATCTGGTGACCCACCCGGCCATCATGGTGTTGGTCAAGCATGAGCTCATGAACCCAGCTGGGTTTATAACAACGTTGAGATGATTTTCGGACTTTGAGGCATAAAGCTTTGTTGGCCAGGGAGCGTCAGAAAAGTACAAATGTAGTTAGAAAATGAGGAACTCAATGATTCAGAGAAGATGCTGCTATAAGAGCATCACGTTGAAGATATAATAACTCCAAAGGGACTCATTGCATGCCTCTCCACATTAGGCTTCCCACTGAACTTTAAATAGTAGTCTAATATGTACTTTGAGAGGCAAGATCTGGGCATCTATGGGCATTAATTCAAGAGGCTTAACAGTGGGGCATGCAGCAAGCATATGTGCTACCTCCTGTGTGATGTGACCCCCTTGTGGGTTTAGAATGGTCAACAGGGACTGATTTAAACACTATAGAAAAATTTGCCAGCAAAGTGGGACTGCATTTATGACATCATCTAATGATTGGCTATGGCAGTGATGTTGAAGAGCCCAGATAAGTATGGGCTGCAGCAGGCTGAAATATAGCCTAGAGGCTGTCATGTTGCTGGGTGAGGTCTACCCATCAGCCTGCAGTGTGCTGGGCCAAAGTTATTATCCAAAGTAGTAATATCCAGGCTATGAAAATCCAGAAGGCTAAGCAATAGCCTTTGTACCAGGTGGGTACTATGACCTGAGGCACTGGGGCTGGGGACACTGATTAATATGGGCATAGTTTTTAAAAACTTTTTATTTTATATTGGAGTATAGTTGATTAACAATGTTGTGTTAGTTTCAGGGGTACAGCAAAGTGATTCAGTTATACATAATACATGTATCTGTTCTTTTTCAAATTCTTTTCCCATTTAGGATGTTATGTAATACTGAGCAGAGTTCCCTGTGCTTTACAGTAGGTCCTTGTTGGTTATATAGCAGTGTGTACATGTCAATCCCAAACTCCCTAACTATCCCTCCCCGCCACCCTTCCCCCCTGGTAACCATAAGTTCATTCTCTAAGTCTGAGTCTGTTTCTGTTTTGTAAATAAGTTCATTTGTATCATTTTTTAAAGATTCTGCATATAAGTGATATCACACTATATTTCTCTTTCTCTGTCTGACTTACTTCACTCAGTATGACAATCTCTAGATCCATCCATGTTGTTGCAAATGGCATTATTTCATTCTTTTTAACGGCTGAGTAATATTCCACTGTATATATGTACCACACCTTCTGGTTCCCCAATTACAACCATCTTGTATTAGGTACTATGATTATCTCATTTTACAGATGGGGAAACGATCACTAGTAAGCCAGAAAGTGAAGGTTGAAATGTATTTCTTGTCTGACTCTGGAGTTCATAGCTTTACCAGCTTTAGTATCCTGCTTCTCAGTGCTAATGTTTGTACAGAGAGATGGATTCATATTAAGCTAATATGTTTATGCTGATGCCTACCATGTACCAGGCACTGTGCTATGCACTATTGGCAGAATGTAAGAATGAGTAAGATACTGTCCGTGTCAAAACATGGTGGAGACAGACACATGTTCAGTTTGGTGTTAATCAAGTCAGATGGTGATAGTTGCCATAACAAGTGTTAGAGGACAGAAGGAAGAAAAATAATCTACCTGAAGGTGGCCAGGTACAGTTTTACTCACACGGTGACATTTTATTGAGCCTTAAAATGTGAGCTCATTTGAACTCTTGAAGAAAAAAAGGTGACAATTCATAGGGACAGGTTATTTACTGTAGAGGTCATGCTAGTTCTTGGAGCCATTCCAACACAACCTTGGAAATGTTTTGTAGTGGTTTTGTCCCTGAACATGGGTCTTGCCTTTTTTTTTCCCAGTCTCATTTCTGTAAAGTCTCTTGGCCAATTCTGTTCTTGGTGACTCTCTCTCCCTATTTTTTTGTTGTTAATGTCTTTGAATTCTGGCTGCAGATTAGTATTTCCTGGAGGTCCAGAACTCTCTAGAGAAGAGACACTTGTATTTTTCATAAAAACAAAACAGGTAATTCTAGCACAGCCAGGTTCATGAATACCATTGTGGGATTTCCTGCCTGGCAGCAAAAGGACAGAAGAAATAAGGTATGAAAAATATCTAGTTCATTCTTTACCCTATTAAGGTAAACATTGGTGGGTGTAGAATGGGTTAATAGCACCCAGAAGTTCCTGAATACTTAATCCTTGTTTAATCCATTTATCCCTAATTCAATTTTTAATTCTTTGTCTGCTGTAATTCTCTGCCTCTCCAAAAAGGTCCTTTGGGACCTGCTACACACCATGTACAGTTCTATCTCTGAATAATGTTTATTTCACTTTTATGTATTTTTAAAATTATACTGACAATATTATCAGAGTGAGGCATTCCTCACTTCCAAAGAGTCTATTTATATCCTTATCTTTGTGCTTCTATTCCCATTCAAAAAAGATAAGCAAGAGGACTGCTTAACGCTCTGCCCATTGGAGGATTTCTTCTTTCCATGGTTCTTCAGAGTCCTTCCTGAGTGGAGCTGTATATGGCAGTATACATCTTGGCAGTATATATACATCCATTTGTAGCTCATCACAAGGCATCGTGACGGTATCTATGAACCAGGTCCAAGTGTTTTAGTCCCAGTGGTGTGAGTTGAGTGAAAGGAAACTGAAGCTCAGGTAGAAGACATGGGGCTCCAGACTGACCGTCCCTATTGCTTGTGCTCTCTGGATCTGCTTGAGCCTAATCCCAAATAGAGCATTTCCATTGTATGATGGCTTGCTGCTATGCCCTTTACCCTGGCTCAAGTCTTACAACTGGGTGAAAGATTATGCTTTTTTATTGCAAAAGCATCATCAGCTTTCTATGTACTATTTTTGATGTCTTGGTTATAATAATTTCAGCAATACCATTGTTGGCTTCCCATCTGTCTCAGCCCTAAAAACACCATCGTGTATTAGCCATTTCAACAGATCCCTAGGAGATCTAGCCTTGCTGCACATTTTAGTATTTGATATTTTCATTCACATTACTTTTGATGATTAAGTGCTTCTACCTGGACCTCTGATACCCCAGAATAACTTTATTCCTGTTTACACCAGGGACCAAACTCCCTGTTAGCATTTCCTATCAGTTCTGTCCTAGGGAGGAGAGCACCCAGGCAAATTTTGGGTGGTTCTGTTGTCTTCCTCACCAGTATATCCTTTGTTCCTTTAATGAAGGGAGTGTCTTCTGACCTTTCTTGGGGAATGTAGTTAGCTGGTGAGTTCTCTGGTCTCATATAATAAATCCATTCTAACATGGTCAGATCCCTGAGATTCTGACCTCTTTCTCAATACTTTGCCAAGGTGTCCTGGCATGTGCATCCCATTTACTGTAGGTGACCATCATTTCCAAGCCTATCAATGGTCCCAGCAGTAAATGAGAATTCATTTTAGGTGCTCTTGTCTCCTAACCCACCCTTATGTTCCATAACTTCCTTGTCCAGCACCCTGAGGATCCACTTCCATTTGTATTCCTTCAGTTATTAGTGGTATGTATTAACCAACTCCTGCTCCCGTTTCGATGAATTAGGTAAATATCCACGTAGCTGGGGCTATGCTGAAATCTGTTCCAAGTTATTAGTCTATGGAAAATGAGGGAGGCAGGCATTTTGAAGGCAAACATCATCCTGTGAGTCATTTCACCCACCTCAGAGGAGCTCTGTATCAGTTATCAAATACTGTGTAACAAACCATCCTCAAACTTAGGGTTTAGAAAACAAGAGCAACCATTTATTTAGTTTACATGTCTGCTGTTAGCAGTTTAGAGTCGCTCAGCAGGGTAATTCTTTTAGTAGTTTTGGGTGGGCTCACTAGCATATCTGCCATCTTACCTCTTGGCCATCAGTATGTCTTCTTTGGAGAAATGTCTATTTAGATCTTCTGCCCATTTTTTGATTGGGTTGTTTGTTTTTTTAATATTGAGCTGCATGGGCTGTTTGTAGATTTTGGAGATTAATCCCTTGTCGGTCGCATCGTCTGCAAATATTTTCTCCCATTCTGTGGGTTGTCTTTTCATTTTGTTTATGGTTTCCTTTGCTGTGCAGAAGCTTTTGAGTGTAATTAGGTCCTATTTTTTAATTTTTGTTTTAATTTCCATTACCTTAGGAGACGGATCAAAAAAGATATTGCTGTGATTTATGTCAAAGAGTGTTCTTCCTATGTTTTCCTCTCAGAGTTTTATAGTATCAGGTCTTACATTTAGGTCTTTAATTCCTCTTGAGTTTATCTTTGTGTATGGTGTTAAAGAATGTTCTAGTTTCATTCTTTTACATGTAGCTGTCCAGTTTTCCCGGCACCATTTATTGAAGAGACTGTCTTTTCTCCATTGTATAGTCTTGCTTCTTTTGTTGTAGATTAAATGACCACAGATGTGTGGGTTTATTTCTGGGCTTTCTATCTTGTTTCATTGATCTATATTTGTTTTTGTGCCAGTACCGTACTGTTTTGATGACTTGATCTACGATAATTTTTCGTAGGGTCAAGGTAGAGGAACAGCAGTGCTAAGATATTTAGTACAGTCTGGATTTTTCAGGACATATGTTTTGATGCTAAAGATCATTAAGTGCCAAGAGCACTCAAGGAAAATATATGGAAAAGAAGTTACCAGAAAGAGGGTAAAGTTTCCAATGGCAAAGATAATGGCCATGCTCTGAGTCAGCTGATAATAAGTACATGAAAAGATGCTCAACATCCGTTAGTCATTAGGGAAATGCAAATCAAATCCACAATGAGATACCACTCCACATCCACTAAGATGGCTAAAATAAAAAGGACAGACAATAACAATGGTTGGTGAGAATGTGGAGAGATTGAAACCTACATTGCCAGTGGGAACATGAAACGTGCAGGCACATTTTTTTCAATAAAAATACATTAGATATTTTATAATTTTTCTGTGTACACGGAAGAGGAACTTGAGGTTCAGAGGAGATTAAGTAAATTGCCTGAGGCCACCCACCACAGCAGATAGAGCTTGCAACTGAGATCTGTCTTTCCCAAATACTCTTCCCTTACACCTACATGGTTCTGAGTCTCACAGGCAGTTTTTTGTTTGTTTGTTTGTTTTGTTTTATTTTTGGCTGCATTGGGTCTTCTTTGCTGCACGCGGGCTTTCTCTAGTTGCAGCGAGTGGGGGCTGTTCTTTGTTGTGGTGTGCAGGCTTCTCATTGCAGTGGCTTCTCCTGTTGCGAGCATGGGCTCTAGGCATGCAGGCTTCAGTAGTTGTGGCTTGCGGGCTTCAGTAGTTGTGGCTCGCAGGCTCTAGAGCACAGGCTCAGTAGTTGTGGCGCAAGGGCTTAGTTGCTCCACGGCATGTGGGATCTTCCCGGACCAGGGCTCGGACCCGTGTCCCCTGCATTGTCAGGCAGATTCTTAACCACTGCACTATCAGGGAAGTTCTCACAGGCAGTTTTGATCCTGTTTATCCTTAACTAAGTGCAGCCAGAAGAAAGAGAACTATATGGTCCTTCACTGATGCCAAAGAAGATAAATTAGTTAGGCTCATAACACAAACCTGTGGTCACTAAGCTGAGCAGAAATAATTTTGGGGGGCTTCCCTGGTGGCGCAGTGGTTGAGAATCTGCCTGCTAATGCAGGGGACACGGGTTCGAGCCCTGGTCTGGGAAGATCCCACATGCCACGGAGCAGCTGGGCCCGTGAGCCACAATTGCTGAGCCTGCGCGTCTGGAGCCTGTGCCCCGTGACGGGAGGGGCCGCGATAGAGAAAGGCCCGCGCACCGCGATGAAGAGCGGTCCCCGCACCGCGATGAAGAGTGGCCCCCGCTTGCCGCAACTGGAGAAAGCCCTCGCACGAACCGAAGACCCAACACAGCCAAAAATAAATAAATAAATAAATAAATAAATAAATAAATAAGAAAATCCTTTAAAAAAAAAGAAATAATTTTGGGGAGACAGATAATGAAGAGATTGAAAGAGACAGGTGCCAAATTCAGTGGGGGAAACAGAAGACTCCAGACCATGGTTGCTTTCTTTGTTTTTCTCACTCCGAATCTGGACTGAGCAGGTGTCTTCTTGAAACTCACATATTCAGTCAGAAAACTTCATAGACAACTGGTCTGAGAGGGAACATCTGAGTGAAGGGCATTGTTGTCTATAAGAGGGATCAGCTTTCCTAAAATCAAGAAGAAGCCTCGAGTCCTTCTCTGTTAAGTGAAGCAGCTGAACTCAGTAACAGTGCAGAGTTTCCTGGAGCTATAAAGGCTACCATACAGTTTCTTCTCTGGACCTACCTTTGTTACTAATGACAACAAAAAAATAGGAGAAGAGAACTGAATGGGAAGTGGGGTACGGAAAGGAGATACTTTACAAATTCCCATTCTGCAAACTCTCTATGCCAAGGGAGCCTTGTTAGTCAAGATCTTCCAATGATTCATAAGAACAAATAAATTCCCAACATCACCCCACTTCCCCCTCCCACCAGCCCCTGGCAACCATCATCCTATTCTCTGCTTCTGTGATTTGACCGTTTTAGATTCCACATGTAAGTGGGATCATGCAATATTTGTCTTTCTGAATCTGACATTTCACCTAGCGTAATGTACAAAGTTTCAGTTATGCAAGATGAATGAGTTTTGAGATCTAATGTACAGCAAGATGGCTATAGTTAACCATACTGTGTTGTGTATTTGGTATTTGCTACAAAGGTGGATCTTGAATTAAGTCTTCTCACCAAACACACAAAAATAAAGTGGTAACTATGTGGAGGTGATGAATACATTCATTAACTTGATTGTGCTGATCATTTCACAACGTATATGTATCAAAATATCAAACTGTACACTTCAAATATATGCAATGTTTATATGTCAACTATACCTCCATAAAGCTATTTTAAAAAGAACTAATAGATTCCCAGGAAATAAGACAGGAGACATAAGTTCTACTAATGATGTAATTTCTCAATTTAATAGACAAGAGCAATAATCAATAATATCAACGCAGAGTTCACAATTTCTACTAAGGAAATGGAAGGAAATGAGAGAATAACTGTAACAGAATGCAATTCAGGTTATCAAATATCTATTGGACACTTATTCCATGCTGGATTCAAGATTGGGGTGTAGGATCTGAGGTTATGTGAATACATGTGTCTGTTATAACGATGAGCAACGTCATTGAGAGAAGATTTTGCCCTGTGGAAGAGTTTCTCCAGGGCCCCCTTCATCTCCCTGTTTCTTAGGCTATGAATGAAATGGTTCAGCAATGGTGTGACCACTGTGTACATTGCAGAGGCAATTATGTTCTTGTCACTGGAGGTGCTGGATGAGGGGAAAAAATATCGCGCAATAATTGTTCCATAATACAGAGATACCACAGAGAGATGCGAGCCACATGTGGACAAGACTTTGCAAATCCCCTTGGTGGATGGAACCTTCAGGATGGTGGCCCCGATGCAGCCATAAGAGATCAAGATGCCTATTAGTGGGAGGATAATGACAGCCACTCCTGCCATGAAAACGGCTAGCTCATTGAGGGATGTGTCTGAGCAGGAGAGCTTGAGCAGGACAGCAAGGTCACAGAAAAAATGGGGGATGGTGTTGTCAGCACAAAAGGACAGCTGGGACAGGAGAAGTGTGTGACACAGGTCATTGGAACAGGAGAGAATCCAAGATACAGTTACCAGTAAGGTACACAGTCCCTGTCTCATGATGGTGATGTAGTGGAGAGGGTGACAGATGGCCACGTACTGATCATAGGTCATTGAGGTGAGCAGGAAATCCTCCAGATCAGTAAAAAAAAAATACATCTGTGCTATGCACCCTGCATAGGGTATGGATTGATCCTGGGTTTGCATGCTCATTGACAGATGAAAAAGAGACGTCAGTGAGGGTCAAGTGGCTGAGGAAGAAGTACATGGGGGTGTGGAGGCGAGAGTCCAGGCTGATGAGCAGGAAGATTAGCAGGTTCTCCAGCACCGTGGTCAGGTACACGCCCAGGAACAGGGCAAAGAACACGCCCTGCTGCTCTGGCCGGATGGGGAGCCCCAGGAGGAGGAACTCGGACACGCTGCTCTGGTTCTCCCTCCTCATGCTCCTCTCCTGTCTGCTGAGGATGAAGGGGAGGGGGAAGTGTCAGAGGCTTTGAAACCGTGATTATGGCCACCACACTAGGGTCTCTTACTTTCTCGTGGAGAAAAAGAATAACTGCCCAAATTTCTTTCATCACCTAGAGCTGCCGAAGCAAGTGACACCCTTAATGCTCAACATGATTCCTTTCAATGGGAACTAGAGCAAATTCATTCTCCTGTTTTCTTTTTAATTAACCATGTTTCTGGCACTAAACTACTGATTGGAGACACAAGAATAAATAGGACAGGTACTTCCCTGGTAGCGCAGTGATTAAGAATCCGCCTGCCAATGCAGGGGACACGGGTTAGAGCCCTGGTCCAGGAAGATCCCACATGCCGTGGAGCAACTAAGCCTGTGCGCCACAACTACTGAGCCTGTGCTCTAGAGCCCGTGAGCCACAACTACTGAGCCTGCGTGCCACAACTACTGAAGTCCGCGCGCCTAGAGCCTGTGCTCCTCAACAAGTGAAGCCACCGCAATGAGAAGCCCGCGCACTGCAAGGAAGACCCAACAAAGCCAAAAATAAATAAATTTATTTATTTATATTAAAAATAAAGAATAAATAGGACATACAGGACCTCTTCCCTCTGGATACTGACCCTCTAGGGAACACTGGACAAAGGACCAACTAAAGGTGTGGACCTGAAGCCAGATTCCTCATGTTACGATTCAGGCCCCACAGCTTTCCAGCTGTATGACTTGGGATGCTAAATCTCTCTTGGCCTCGTGTTGTGCCTCTGTAATGTGAAGAGACCAATATCACACATTCATAGAGTTAATAAGAGGATTCTAATTCGACGCACATTAATATCTAAGAACAGTGTCCTGCATAAAATACACATAAAATTCTATCAATTATTTCTATAACAGGATAAGTATCCAAAAAAACCCAGTATCAAATTCAGGAATTTAATAAAACAGTATTATGAGATGCTCAGCACAAAAGACCAAGAAACTGATCTAAAATTTGTGTCTATCTGAGCTCTCACATTCTTAAGGTGAGCTTCTGAGTTCAGATCCTATCACTGGGGTAAATTCCCTGGTGGAACTTGTCTTAATGTATGTTTATCTTCTTGCCAAGAAATAAACCTTAATTCTGTGCATGATCTCCATCCATCTCCATCCTTATCTGGTGTTTCATGCCTCAGATCTGGATATTCACAGATAGGAAGACACCTGAGATCTGAGATCTGGGGTCTGAGAGCTGGGAGATACTGACGGATTGGAGGTGTCTATTTGAATTCAGTTACCTGATTGACCATCACTATTTCCCAATATTGATCTTCACACTGAAAATAACTGACATTTAATGAACACTATGTCAGACTAATATATTTTTGGATTATAGCCTCACTACATTTTTCAACAGTCCTAGGAGGTAGGTGTTATTAAAACTTCATTGTCAACATACTCAGAAGGAGTAGGAAACTAGCATGATCATACAGTTAGTAACTTCTATAGTCACAATTCTTTCCTGCGTTTTTTAAAAAATGTATTGGAACCTCTGCTCCTATGACTCCACTGTTTCTCCCTCTCTTTAACTATATAAAATAGGCAGGACATTAAGAAATATTATTTCAGGATTTGAAGGGGTCTTCCTGCTCAGATAACTGTCGACCTTCTTATTCCTGCGACCATTTAGTTTGCGAATGGTTTTCATATGCCTTCAATTTCATTCAATCCATCAGTGTTTGTGTGTGAGAAGTAGAGATGACAGTGATTTTTTTTCCTTCATTTTACTAGCAGGAGTAGTGAAATCACTTAAACAATCTCACAGAGATACTGTATAGTGGAACCTGGTCTCAAAGGTTGATTTTCTGATAATCTTTTTGCTAGAGAGAGAATCCACCCATTTCTTTTTATGGCGGGTAGAGAGGCTAAAGTTAAATATGAAACGTGGAAAGTTAAAGTTAAAATATGCTTGGGAGAGGAACTTGACATTAACATTGTGTAAGACCCTGTCAGTAGATGCTTGTTCCAGACCAGAGCGTTGCTCAGGGTCATTAATTGACAGCTCATGGGACACAAGGAGGGACCAGGTACTTGACCCTTCTGCCAGGACTGGCTTCTCCCTGAAAGTTGCTAGGTCAGACTTAAGCTAGGGTCTCAAAGATCTCCTACAGGAGAACCAGAGCACGTAATGACACCAAGGAGCTGCAGTTCGAAGAGAAGGGAACAATATACAAATGGCGCTTTGATTCCATCAGCACCATGTATGAAAGAGGTGGTGAAATTGCTCAGTAATGAAGAAAAGAAGTTGTGACCTGGGGGGTGGGAGAGGAGGGGTTGCTAGAGAGCCTATGGATGGGCCTAATTTTCCTGTCTTCATACCACATTTTGTCTCCTGAGCAGTTGGGAAATGGCGAGTCAGGTGTCTTGGCCTCCATGAGGCTACAATTTACTAAGTGCTCAGGATGTGCCTAGAACTTGTGAAGCACCTTACAGACAAGATCTTGCAGCAATGATCATGATCCCGTTAACAGTAGAGGGCGCTGAGCATCACCAAGGCCAAACCCAAGGCCACAAAGCTATTAAGTGGGAAAAAGGCAAAGATTTGAGTGTCGATGTATGTGACACCAGAAGTGAGCATTTCATTTCTGAACTATGTTACCAAAATCGAAGAAGCGTGTCAAAA
The DNA here is from genome assembly GCF_949987535.1 of Balaenoptera acutorostrata. Taxonomy (NCBI): domain Eukaryota; kingdom Metazoa; phylum Chordata; class Mammalia; order Artiodactyla; family Balaenopteridae; genus Balaenoptera; species Balaenoptera acutorostrata. The sequence continues at coordinate 113,168,016 of NC_080069.1, read as the reverse complement.
ATATTGAGCTTCCAGGGGTCCTGCTGGAGTATTCAAATCAATGAAAAATGGATGCCAATAGTGCTTCAAAGTGGGCTTCCTTTGGAGCTGCCTGTGTGGATTCTGGTCTCAGGCAAGTGGAGAGTCAAAATGTGATAATGTTACACACACACACAAATATTTGTATCTTCTGTGTGAAGGAAGTCAAAGTGTGGATTTGTCTTACAAAAGCACTCACACACTATCACAGACACACACTTGCCAAATGGGGATTTATAGATTTCTCTAGCTTATACTCATAGTAGGTGAATACAGTCAGGGTGTGAGTCAGCTTCACACAAATCTATGCAAAACTCACAAAAAAATACACGTGTACAACACAGCTACACACAGAGAACTCTCAAGCATCCTCTGCCACAGGCATTGTAGTCACAAGAAATCATACATATTCCAATCACAAGCAACGCACAAGGTCTTACATACAGTACACAAGCAACAAATGCAAGTAAAATAAGCACACACTGAGAGGAAATTTCCAGCTTCTCTGACTGATATATATCTTAGTATGTTTGTCATTCAGTGTGTTTGTCAGTTACACATACACGCATAAAGCCATACAACACAATACACCTGCAAAAATACACGTAACATCTCTGATGGTCACACATACACACATTTACACACAGACATACATGCACGACTATGGAGATGTCTGGGCGCCTTCTGAGTTATACCAGTGCTATGAGTTCTGATACCTTCTGCTTCGTTCTGTTACCTGAAGCCTCACTTTCTGTCCAGAAGACCCAGGATCCAAAGAAAAAGAGCAAACCTCAGTGGCCTGAGGACCTTTACAAACTCTCATGTCTGTTCACAAGCTTCAAAACAGTGGGCAAGAAGATCTTCTTTTGCTCATCAGAAAGAGACCCCAGAGGGAAAGAGCCCCAAGTCCCTGACTAGAGGAGCAGTCGACTGGGGCCAATTGCCCAACTTCCTCCCAGCCCCTTGGAAAGGAGTATGTTTAGGGTCCAAAGGGACTGAGTTGTAGCTGGAGTCACAGGAGAAAGTGTCCCTAATGCCAGTGGTAACTTGGGCTCTGGTTAAGTCTCCAGATGGGAAGTAGAAGTTACCCTATTGCCCGTGACCTCTACATCATGGGTTCAGCTTCTCTGTACAGCAAGGTATGGTACAGGCAGTGTAAGGGCCTCAGCAAGCTTCTGCAAGCTCCCCAACACCTACACAGGCTTCCATTAAAGCACAAAGCCCCTTAAAATGTACAGGTCTCTCTCACTTCATCCCAGCTTACCCCTCCCCCTAGCACTGACATATATACACACTACCAAATGTAAAATAGATAGCTAGTGGGAAGCAGCGACATAGCACAGGGAGATCAGCTCAGTGCTCTGTGACCACCTAGAGGGGTGGGATAGGGAGGGTGGGAGGGAGATGCAAGAGGGAGGGGATATGGGGATGTATGTATACGTATAGCTGATTCACTTTGTTATACAGCAGAAACTAACACAACATTGTAAAAACTTATACTCCAATAAAGATGTTAAAAAAAAAATGTACATGTCTCCCCAGTCTTCTGTGAGGTACGGTCTGTGCTTTGTTCAGGAATAGGGGGATTGACTCTATCACTCTGGAAAAAAGACTCTGGGCTATCCCCCTACTAAGAGAGCATACCTGAGCAATTTATCAAAGATCTCTGAGATTCAGTTTCTTCATAGTGGAAGTAATAATAATACTCTTTGTGTGAGTTTGAAGGATGGTTAAGTGAGCACATAATGAAAGCTTAATAAATGTTAAGGTTTATTGTCAATGTCTTTGTATCACTAGGGATCAGCTATGGCTTACAACAGACAATTGTGATTGGTAATTGTTGAATGAATTCATCTGTTCATTCATTCACTCATTCACTTAAATAATTATTAAGGCTCTCATAAAGGTAAACACTGATATGTACTCTGGAGACATAACAGGGAATAATATAAACAGAAATCCCTCTTGTGGAACACACACACAAATTGGGGGCGGGGGGGCAGAAAAAAATTGTTAATGCAAAACAAATGGCAGGTAAATGGTGAAAAGTGCTCGGGTATGATAAAAACCAGGCACCGGAGCTAGGGAGAATCAGGAAGTTCAAAAAATACCCAGTGTTACAGGATTCTTTTTCACAGAAACCCAGACCCCGCTCCAATCAAGTGGCTCCAGGTCTGTAAACTGGTTTACACCACTACACTCCTATTAGAATGGCTAAAATTGAAAGGACCACTGCTATTGAGTGTTGTTGAGCTATGACAGAACTGGAACTCTCATACACTGCTAGTGGGAATATAAAACAGTTTGAAAATTTCTTTAAAAGTTGAACATATACCAAAATAGATAACTAATAGGAACCTACTGTATAGCACATGGAACTCTACTTAATACTCTGTAATGACCTATATAGGAAAAGAATCTAAAAAAAGAGTGGATATATGTATATGTATAACTGATTCACTTTGCTGTACAGCAGAAACTAACACCACATTGTAAATCAACTATACTCCAATAAAAATTAAAAAAAATAAAAGTAGTGAAATGGGAAAAAAGTTAAACATATACCTAGCATGTGACTAGAGAAAAAGAATGTATGTATGTATACATTGACTTATACAAGAATGTTCATAACAGCTTTATTTAATAGACAGAAACTGGAAACAGCCCACATATCCATCAAAAAGCTGTGGTATATCTACTCACCAATTTTAAAAAAAGAATTGATAAACAGCACAACATGAATGAATCTCAAAATGTTTACACTGAATGAAAGGTGGCAGCAAGAAAAGAATACACACTGTATGATTCCACTTAAACTTTTAGAAGATGCAAACTAATCCATGTGACAGAAACAGATTAGTGGTTCCCCTGAGGCCAGATGGGAGGAGTAAAGAGAGAGCAGTAGGGTAGACATCAGGAAAATTCATGATCTTGATGGCTTGTGGTGATAGTTTCATGGGTGTATACAAATGTCAAAACTAGTCAAATTGTGTACTTTAGATATGCAAAGTTTATTGTATGTCACTTACACCTCAAAAAATCTGGGTGTTTTTAAAGAAACAATAAAAAAATCAAGTATGGTCATGTTATTCCTCTATTGAATCTCTTCCAATAGGTTCCCAAATCACTCAGACTGAAAACCAAAAATTCTACTATAATGGTTAATTTTTTTAAAATTTTCAATTTATTTATTTATTTATGGCTGTGTTGGGTCTTCGTTTCTGTGCGAGGGCTTTCTCTAGTTGCGGCAAGCGGGGGCCGCTCTTCATCGCGGTGCGTGGGCCTCTCACTATCGCGGCCTCTCTTGTTGCGGAGCACAGGCTCCAGATGCGCAGGCTCAGTAGTTGTGGCGCACGGGCCTAGTTGCTCCACAGCATGTGGGATCTTCCCAGACCTGGGCTTGAACCTGTGTCCCCTGCATTGGCAGGCAGACCCCCAACCACTGCACCACCAGGGAAGCCCAATGGTTAATTTTATGTGTCAACTTGGCTAGGCTGCAGGACCCAGATATTTGGTCAAACACAATTCTAGATGTTTCCACGGAGGTATTTTTTTGGATGAGACTAACATTGCAATCAACAGACGCTGAATAAAGCAGATTGTCCTCCATAATGTAGATGGGTCTCATCCAATCAGTTGAGGGCCTTAAGAGAAAGACTGACCTCCCCCAAAGAAGAGGCAATTCTGATAATTCAAAAAGATACATGCACCCCAGTGTTCATTGCAGCACTATTTACATGGAAATGTAGATGCCAGGACATGGAAACAACCTAAATGTCCATCAACAGAGGAATGGATAAAGAAGATGTGGCAAATATATACAATGAAATATTACTCAGCCATAAAAAAGAACAAAATAATGCCATTTTCAACAAAATGGATGGACCTAGAGATTGTCATACTGAGTGAAGTAAGTCAGACACAGAAAGACAAATATCATATGATATCACTTATATATGGAATCTAAAAAAAAAAGTACAAATGAACTTATTTACAAAACAGAAGTAAAGTCATGGATGTAGAAAACAAACTTATGCTTACCAGGGGATAAGGGAGGGAGGGATAAATTGGGAGATTGGGACTGACATATGCACACTACTATATATAAAATAGATAATTAATAAGAAACTGCTATATAGCACAGGGAACTCTACTCAATTCTCTGTAATGACCTATATGGGAAAGGACTCTTAAAAAGAACAAAGAGTGGATTTATATATATGTATAACTGACTTACTTTGCTGTACACCTGAAACCAACACAACATTGTAAATCAACTATACTCCAAAGAAGTTTTGAAAAAAAAAAAGAAGAGACAATTCTGTCAGCAGGCTGCCTCAGACTCAAACTGCAACTTTTCCCTGGGTTTCCAGCCTGCCAGCCTACCCTGCAGATTTTGGACTTGCTAGCCTCCACAATGACATGAGCCAATTCCAATAAATCTCTCTCTCTCTCTCTCTCCACACAAACACACCCCCTATTGGTTCTATTTCTCTGGAGAACCTAGACTAACACACCTACTATGACCTTAAGTGCCCTACAAGTCTGGTCCTCTGATATCTCTAAACTTATCGCCTACCATCCTCCCCTACTTGGCCCTGTCCAACTACAGAGGCCCCTCAATGTCCCTGAAATAGGCCAGGCACCATCTCCCCTCAGAGTATTTCCAGGTGCTGATGCCCATGCTTGGAATGCTTTTGCCCATATCCTCCCATGGCTCACTTACCTGTCCTCACTGACATTTTTGTTTGATTGTTATCTTTCCAATGAGCTCTACCTGGACCACACAATGTTAAACTATGTACCTCACCCCCAGCACCCTTGCTCCCCTTTTTTATGCCTCCTTTATTCATAGAAGTTTTTACCTACCAACAAAACTTACAACTTACTTACTTCAGCCAAAAACCCATCTTCCATAGCGCTCACATTCCAGTAAAGAAACAATGAAAATTTTAAAAATAAGTAAAGCTTATGGTGTGTTAGAAGGTTCAAAACTGCCGTGGAAAAAAAGGAACACAATGAGCAGGGACAGGAGTGTGGAATGTAAACTCTACAAGGGGGTTAATTTTTTTAGCTAGTATTCCCAGAATGGAGAAAACTACGTGGCACATAATAGTCAGCAGTAAATATTTTAGTTTTTTTCCTGTTAGAAATGAGATCTCTGGGAAAAAGACAACACTCATTTTCCCAGACTAAAATTAATCAGACAGCTGTAGGCTGTTCTCCACACAAAAATCCCTTTTAGAGGGAAAAACAATAGCCTTCCTAGAATGGGGAAATACGGTAGTTGGATTGGCTACTCTGTGGTCCCCTACTGTCACAGGCGTAATCAAATTAAAGTTGATTTCGGTTTCAGCAAACAATCAAAAGTACTTTATTAACTAGATACTGCATTGAGAGGGTAAGCATTCTGGACTTTACCAAAACTAAACATTAGAAGCTTAACTGAATATTTGTAGCTCTGGAAAACACTAGACAAGATAGAGGAAATAAGGAGCTGGCTTATAGCTCATTTATTTCAACAGATAGAAACTGTGAGTTATAATGAAAAGTTATATTACCTATTACCAAGGAGGGTTCTTTAACCTATCAAAAGAATATTCCACGAAACTTAAACTGGCTCTACTTGAGATTCCAAATGTTCATTTCATTACAGAAAAGTGAAGTACCATAACACATTTGAGAATCTTGACCGTCTACCACCTGGGGATCAGAAACTCAGGATATGAGAAGGTATAGCTTGGTCCAAAATACAATCGTATTTCATACCTCTAATCTTAGCTTAAGACAAACCGGATTTCTTCATTAAAAAGGAAGCATAAAATGTCAGTGTCATGTTTTCCTTTTGAGAGAGGCGGTTCGTGTGTGTGTTGTTATCTTAGCAAGTCTTTCTCTCTTCAGGAAGATAAGACAGTAGTGCAACGTATTCAGAATGATCGATCACATATCTGACTAATAAGGAGTTTGGTGCTTTGAAGACCACAAGTTACATGTATGTTGTGGGCAATACCATATTTAGGATTATGGAAGAATAAATGGGCAACAGATAAGACGAAAGTGAAAGGGATTGGTCCAATGACGTAGTGACTGTAAAGGACAGATGGGAAGGTGCTAGAGACATGGGTGGTCAGCACGCAACTTTTTAAGAGGACATTTCTGACAAGGTCAGTGGGTGAAATAAGAACATGGCTAGCTGATCCTCACTTGGCGAAAAGTTGATTGTTTCTGAAAAGAATCCCCAGAGCCAATTTAATGTCTCTGTTCCTTAGGCTATAGATGAAGGGGTTCAGCATGGGAGTCACCACTGTGTACATCAGTGAGATAATCATGTCTTTGTCGTTGGAGTTGCCCGATGAGGAGGAAAAGTACAGTGCCATTATCGTTCCATAGAACAGAGACACCACAGAGAGATGGGAGCCACAGGTGGACAGGGCCCTGCAGATCCCTTTGGTAGAAGGGACCCTCAGGATGGAGACCCCAATGCGGCCATAAGAGACCAGGATGCCAGTCAATGGAAGAATGACCACCGCAGCCCCTGCAGTGAATATAGCCAACTCATTAAGAGAGGTGTCTGAGCAGGACAGCTTGAGTAGGATGGGGAGGCTACAGAAGAAGTGGGGAATAATGTTGTCATCACAGAAGGGCACCTGGGCCAGCAGGAGGGTGTGCAGAAGGGCACTGCCACAGGAGAGAATCCAGGAGCCAGCCACCAGCAGCACACACGCCCTCTCCATCATGATGGTGGTGTAGTGGAGAGGGTGACAGATGGCCACATACCTGTCATAGGACATCACCGCGAGGAGGAGGTTATCAACACAACCGAAAAGTATGTAAAAATACACCTGTGAAATGCACCCTGCGTATGTGATAGATTGGCACTGAACCTGCATGTTCATCAGCATCTTTGGGACAGTGACAGATGAAAAGGAGACATCAGTGAGGGCCAAGTGTTTGAGGAAGAAGTACATGGGGGTGTGGAGACGAGGGTCCAGCCTGATGAGCAGGAAGATTAGCAGGTTCCCCAGCACCGTGGTCAGGTACACGCCCAGGAACAGGGCAAAGAACACGCCCTGCTGCTCTGGCGGGATGGGGAGCCCCAGGAGGAGGAACTCGGACACGCTGCTCTGGTTCTCCCTCCTCATGCTGTTCTTATCTCTGCTGGGAATGAATAGAAACTGGAAACGTCAGGAACTTAGACATACTGAGCATAGCGACTACCATACGGTCACATACGTTCCTCCACGTGGCTGTGTCACTGTACAGACAAATCTCACTGCATTGCGCTCACACGTTGGTGCCTCATCCAGTCTGGTGAGAACAGTGGAATGTGATTTGTCTGAACACCGACACAGTCACTTGGAGACATCATTCAAACATCAATCAAACTCTTCAACTGAAATCAGGAATACCTCATTCTTTTTTTTAACATAATGAAGACACTACGATAGACATTAGGGGGAGAGTAATAAATAAGATACAGTCCCTTCCATGGCTTTATAGCCAGACAGCTTATGTGCGTGTGTCTGTCTTGCACACACACACACACACACACACACACACACCACTTAAAGCATTATTGGGAAAGTAATGTACCATGTACAGAATAAGTGCTGAACACATAAACTTAGAATGACAAGAAAGAAGGAAGGAAGGAAGGAAGGAAGGAAGGAAAGAAGCAAAAAAGGAAGGAAGGAAAAAAGGGAACATAATGGCAGTTCCTCAAAAACTTAAACATAGAATTACCATATGATCCAGAAATTTCACTTCTGATAATATATCCAGAAGAACTGAAAGCAGGGACCAAAGAGATATTTGTATACCCATGTTTAAAGCAACATTATTCACAATAGCCAAACGATGGAAACAATCTGTGTCCACTGACAAATAAATGGATAAACAAAATGTGGTCTACACTTACAATGGAATATTATTCAGCCTTAAAAAGGAAAGAAATCCTGACACATGCTACAACATGGATGAACCTTGAAGACATTATGCTAAGTAAAGTCAGACAGTCACAAAAGTGTAAATACTGTATAATTCCACTTATATGAGATTCTTAGAATAGTCAAATTCATAGAGACAAAAAAATAGAATGGTGGTTGCCAGGGGCTTGGTGCGGGGGAGAGAAATGAGGCGTTATTGTTCAGTGGGTACAGAGTTTCCATCTGGGAAGATAAACAATTTCTGGAGGTGGATGGTGCTGATGTTTGTACAACAATGTGAATGTGTTTAATGCCACGGAACTGTACACTTAAAAATCATTGAAATGGTAAATTTTATCTTATACGTATTTTAGGACAATAAAAAATTGTTAATTTAGAAAATATGTCACAAGGGTTAATAAAGGATTGACTGAAAAGAAGCAATCAAAAGGAGAGTGACCAGGGCTTCCCTGGTGGCGCAGTGGTTGAGAATCTGCCTGCCAATGCAGGGGACATGGGTTCGAGCCCTGGTCTGGGAAGATCCCACATGCCGCAGAGCAACTGGGCCCATGAGCCACAACTACTGAGCCTGCGCGTCTGGAGCCTGTGCTCTGCAACAAGAGAAGCCGCGACAGTGAGAGGCCCGTGCACCGCGATGAAGAGTGGCCCCCGCTTGCTGTAACTGGAGAGAGCCCTCGCACAGCAACGAAGACCCAACACAGCCAAAATAAATAAATAAATAAATAAATAAATAAATAAATAAAAATTTAAAAAGGAAAAAAAAAGAAATAGTAGTTTTAAAAAAGGAGAGTGGCCGAAAAGATAAATAAATAAATAGATTATTTAGGCAGGATGAGTGTGACCAAGATCACACATCAGGAACTGAAGATAACAAAGATAGGAGGAGGCCATCAAGCAAGATCAAATACCTTCCTGAAAATGTGTGTTGGCTTCTGGGGTTTCACTCTCACATCCAGGGAAACAGTAAACACCCAGACAATGGCCCCTGAAGAAGAGCACATCCACAGCACTTGACTCACTGCATTTTTAATAAATTTGCCAATAAATAACTTCCTTCATATCTGCCATTGTCTCTCTCTCCCCTTCCATCTCCAGTGTTTTAAAATGGCTGAGTTCTGAGCGTACACGCAAAGTGAGTGACATGAGTATTTGCCCAATCATGTGGCCAGAGAGCCAAGATATTACAGATGTTGTAGGACCAAGAAGTTGTATCAGAACTCACAGTCGTTGGATTAACTTGGTAAGGTTCCAAACTTGACCCTACCATGTTCTCCAAAGTGGAAATGTGGAAATCATTAAACATCAATGAAGAAAATTTGGGGCCCTGGAGAAGTTCAGTAGCCTTCAAACCACCTGGACGAATTGCCATCAACTTAGCAAATTGCCATCAACTTAGCATAGCATAATTGTTTAAAGCTGCCTGTTTATGTCTAGAGGTGAGACAAGAGGTCAGGCTGTGAGACTGTCTCGCCAGGTCAAATGCATACATGTATTTCCAAGTCACTCAGCACTCAGCACTCTCTGCTTTACACCCATTCAAGGAGAGGAAAATTAGACTGTGAGTGTGTTATACACAAAAACAGACACACAGAGTGGCACACAGAGTGACACACAGTGACACAGAAACAAAACCCAAGGTGCTTCTTTTTGGCCCTCTCTGATTTATACCCCTAGTCAAAAGTGTAAAGGTTTGTATGGATTCAGACCAACTTATATACAACTTTTAAATGGAATATTTTGTCACACACAACTTTTTAAAAACATGCAAACAAAAACTTTGCTACACTGTTTGTGTGGATGTAAAATGGTGCAGCTGCTATGGAAAACAGCATGGAGTTTCCCAGAAAACATTAAAAACAAAACTACCATATGATCTGGCAATCCTACTTCTGGTCCCACTTCTGGGTATATACAAGAAAGAATTGAAATCAGGATCTCAAAGCTACATCTACACTCCCATGTGTATTGCAGTATTATTTACAATAGTTAAGTTATGGAAACAACCCAAATATCCATTGACAGATAAATGGATAAAGAAAATATGGTACATACATACAGTGGAATATTATTTTGCCTTTTAAAAAAAGGGAAATCCTGCCATCTGTGACAACATAGATGAAACTGGAGTGAAAAAGCCAGTCTTAACAAGGACAAATAGTGCATGATTTCACTTTAAGAAATTCATAGAAGCAGAGAATAAATGGAGGTTACCAAGGGCTGGGGAGAGGGGGAAACGTAGTGTTACTCAAATGATATGAAATTTCAGTTATACAAGATGAATTAGTTCTAGAGACCTGTTATACAGCATAGAGTCAAAAATAATATATTGTGCACTTAAAAATTCATTAAAAGAGTAGAGTCCCTGTTAAGTTTTCTTACCACAAAAAATGGACACAAGGAAATTTTTGGAGAAGATAGACATTTCAATGACCTTGACTGTGATGATGGCTTCACATGTGTGTGCACATGTCCAAACTCCTCAAATTGTATACATTCAATATGTACAGTTTTGTATAACAATTACACCTCAAAAGCTGTTTTAAGAAAACATACCAAGACCACATCCAGTCACCCAGACAACTCACAAACCATACACACACACACACACACACACACACACACACACACACACAGAAACTCCACTACACACATTAAGAATCACATGTAGTCAAACCCAACACACAAATAGCATAAAAAGAAGCAACATACGTCAACACAAGCACACACACGTGCACTGCAGGAGATTTCCAGCCCTCTATTATCAACCCTTTACAGAACTTTCTACAATGATGGAAATATTCTGTATTTTCTTTGTCCAATACAGTAGCACTAGCTTCATGTGACTACTGAAGACTTGAAATATAACTAGTGCAACTGAGGAACCAAAATTTTAATTTTAGGTAATTTTAATTAATTTTATTTCTATGGCCACTTGTGGCTGGTAGCACCATGTGGGTCAGTGTGTGAATCAGTCACTAAAAACACATGGTTATACAAGCAACGTAAACACAACTTTTCTCTCTCTTTCTTCTAGTCCCCATATCAATGCATGTATCTAGGAAAAGTGATGGTTCCCCACCTTGCTCAGATCGATGTCAATTCTTGCTGGTCCAGGCAGCTACCTGAACACTCATCTCTTATGCCTCCATGGCCTGAGGATCTTTAGTACCTTCCACGCCTGTTTACAAGAACTAGAACAATGAGAGGGAAGGTCCACATTTACCAACAGGACTAAGACCCCAGGGAACACAGCCCCAGGATTCTGGTTAGAGAAGAAGCCAGCTGAGCTAACTGCCCAATTTCTTGCCTTCCTCTTGAGATGGATCTTGTGCAGGGGACAAAGGGGCTGAACCACTGGAGTCCCAGGAGAAGGTGTCCCTAATGTCAGTGACACGTTGGCCGCCCCTCTGCTTGGTCATGAGGAGAAGGAGAGGCCGTGAACACCCTTGACTTTTGAAGAAGCCAGCAGTGGAAACTGCCTCTGCATACACTGCAGTAAGGTCCAGACAGAGCAGTACTAACCCTTGAGATTCCCACACCACTGACCCCAAAATGTATTAGAACACACGTTCCACTGCCACCACTTATTCCATCCTCATAGAACCACAAAAGACCAACAAAGCAATCTTGATAAAAATGAACAAAGCTGTAGGCATCACCTAATTTCAAACTATTCTACAAAACTTCAGTAATCAACACAAAATGTTAATGGTGTGAAAACAGGCATATAGAAAATGGAAGAGAATACGGAGCCCAGAAATAAACCCACACATATACCATCATCTAATCTTTGACAAGGGAGCCAAGAACACACAATGGGGAAAGGATAGTCTCTTCAATAAATAGTGTTGGCAAACTGGATACCCACATGCAAAAGAATGAAAGTGGACTCCCAATAGTGAAAACTATCTGTGACATCCCACCCTGGGGGCTAAACATGTTTGCCACCTTCATTGGCAACAGTGTGGCCATCCAGGAGCTGTTCAAGTGCATCTCGAAGCAGTTCACAGCCGTGTTCCAAGGACGTGGATGGATCTAGAGGGCACTATGCTACGTGAAATAAGTCGGACAGAGAACAATAAATACCATATTATCTCACTCATATGTGGAGTCTAAAAAACAAAACAAACAAACAAAATAAAATGAAAACAGACTCACAGATACAGAGAAGAAACCAGTGGTTGACAGAGGGGAGGGCACTGCGGGGATGCGGGCTGAAATAGGTGAAGTGGATGAAGAGGTATAAATCTCCAGTTATCAAATAAACAAACCATGAGGATGTAATATACAGCATAGGAATATGGTCAATGATATTATAATAACTTTGGGGACAGATAGTTACTAGACTCATTTGCAGTGATCATTTTGTAATATATGCAAATGTCAAATCACCACGTAATCCACCTGAAACTAACATAATATCGTATGTGAACTATATTTCAGTAAAAAAAATAAAGCTGCCTGATGCCAGAATAGCTCCCAAACCAGAACAGTCCACAAACTATTGTTCATAATAAGGGTGAACATTTTGGTGAACATTGGGGTACTAGGCTAAGCGCTTTACCCATGTTTCCTAATTAATACCACACATCAACCTTACATTCCCAGATTTTTAAAAAATTGCACAGCTTCAACAAGAATCTGTGTTCTTTCACCCATTTTAGCTTTTAAAAAATAGAAACATAGAGATACAAATTCCATAGGTACAAAACAGTACAGTAGAGGACAGAGATGGCACACACACATATGTGAGTATATATGTAGCTATAATATACATGATATATAACATATAATATACATAATATATGATATACATTACTTTATAGATATGTATCACCATTTTCTCTAATTTAAAATTTATCAAGTAGTAGCTACTTAATGTGATTCAGTCTCATATGACTGTGTCATCAGAGCCCATGCTCCTAATCATTACACATGAAAACTTCCCCTTTTATCTGTTAGGGGAGCCAAGCACTCTATAATATTTTAGAGATGCAGGGAAGCCACAGTTGTCCAAAATTTTCTTAGTTCCCTGCCTAAGTAATTTCATTCATTCATATTCATATACTTCACACCTGCCAAAAATTCTCACATACGTTAACTTCTATTTAAACAATAAATATTTACTGAAGGCCTGTAAGTTTCACAAGACGTCTAATTCTTTCCATTTTATAGATGTGGAAACTAAGGCCAAGGAGTTAAGTCATTTTCCCAAGATCTCACCACTATTTGATTGATGGTGATTCTGCACTGTAGCTTCACACAGCATGATGCCTGGAGTTTCTCTGTGTGGTATGTTTCATGAAAAAAGTAAAGGGTTACAAAATCTGAGTGACTCAGATTACACTCAGGTATATGAAAGTGATAGCAGATCCTTTTTAGGAAACAGGGACTCGCTTGGAGCTTGGTTATTTTAGCCAATGGTGCCCCAGAAGGAGATCACTTAAGGAAATATTTGAGGTCATGAATGTTAATCAGATGCCCACAAACGCACATGCACACCTAACCACACACTCACTACAAGCAGCACACACACTCCCATTACTGGGAGGCGTGCTTCAGCCCCTTCTGACCCAAACCCTTCTGGGGTGAAGGCAGTCAGCGTGGGGCAGTTAAGCCTATTCAGTCAATGGCACAGACGTTAAACCACCAACAACAACCCATGCACGTGGTAACATACAAACAGACAAAAGCAAACAACACAGGTTCCTGCTCTCACACACAACTGTGTCACCCACAAACACAGCTCGCACACATGCTAGCACTTACTGCTGAGCAGCGGTTGAGCCCTCTCTGACCTCGGTTCCTTGGTGAGGTCGGGCATCTGCTCCAGCAGCCCCGATGTGGAGAGTTCATCCTCTCAGCTGTGATGCCCAGCCGGTGGGGAACATCCTCCTGTCATAACAACAGGAGGCAAATATTAAGATCACGGGCATGACTCAGGAGTCCCTAATCGCATGTTAGGAAGCTGATAACTTGATCTACATGTGCTAAAACAGGGCCTGGGTTGGGTCTAACTCAGGAAAAGAATCAGGCTCTGAGTCAGGTACATAGTACACACACACATACACACACACACAACTACCAAACAACACGTACACAAGCATACACAATACACACAGACGCACACACTTATGAACAGAGATACTCATACAGAAACCCACAAGCACACAGGCAGATCCACTGCCAAGTGCAGGTTTCCACTCTGACCTCTGCTCAGCACTGGGACCTCAGACACTTCTTCGAGACTGTTGCCGAAATCCTCAGCTTCTCCGCAGGAGACTTGGTATCCAAACAAATGGAAGAAATATCTGTGGCCTCAGGGTTTCTACAAACTTTCATGTTCCTTAACCAGCTCCAGATAAATGAATCAAAAGATAACGTTTTAATTACCAATGAGAGAGCTGAAACAAAGTCCCCAAGTTTCTGGCCAATTTCTTGCTGTCCTTTGAGGAGCCAGAGGGACTGGAGTCCCAGAAGATGGTATCCCAGATGCCAGGGGTGCCCTAGACTCCCCTCCTCTGGGACATTGTTACAGCTGAGACAAAGGATTTGTTAACTTTCTATTTTGAAATGATTTCAGACATACAGAAAAGTTGTAAGAATGATACAAGGAATTCCTGTATCCACTTCATCCAGATTGCCCAATGGTTAATATTTTACTATGTTTATCTTATGTATGTATATATGCATATATATATATTTCAGGCTTAGATTTTCAGCCGGTATGCCGCAGTACGTGTTATCAGAAGACTCATGATATCCATTTTTCCAATTACTAGTGATTTTAACCTTGATCAATTGGTTAAGGTGTTGTCTGCCAGCTTCTCTACAGTAAGCTACTATTTTAGCCTTTGTAGTTAAATAAGTATCATTTGGGTAGATACTTTGAGATTATATAATCACAACGCTTCTCTTATTACAATTTCACCCACTATATTTAAAATCCATTGGTGACTCTTATACAAGAAAACTATTGCAAATGTGGTGGCCAAATGGTGATTTTCTAATTCTGTCGTTTCCTCCTATGTTAGTTGTATTCTCCTACAAGAAGGAACTTCCCCTTGTTCCCCATTAATCTGTTTCTTCATTGATTTCATTATGGACTCGTGAATTCTTACTTATTCTCTGAGTTGTAATCCATTACCAATGTTATTCATTTTGAAGCTCAAATTATTCCAGATATGGCCAATGGGAGCCCCTTCAAGCTGGCTCCTGTGTTCCTGTGATTCACCGAGCACGTTTTACTTTCCGGCTCAGCAAAATTTCTCTGGTCTGGTCTTGATTCATAGCCCCAGCCCTAGAATCAGCCATTTTTCTAAGTAACTTTGGCTCTTTTTAGAGGAGACTGATATTCAAAGAACAAATTTGGTGTTAGGTGTGTTTGTTGCTTACAAGGCATCTAAGTGATCTTAGAGGATGCAGCTAGGAAATATATATAAAAGAAACACAGGACATAGAAACTAGGAATGGTTACCCATAGGAGATGGGTCAGGAGTGGGACAGAAAGAATATGGGCTGGGAACCAATACTGATATATAATATATAAGTTTCAATCTGTTTATACATATTAAAACCCATGAGTTCAAGTTGATATATATCCAATTCTAGTTTGACACCATAGAGTTCTTTCCAGCCTCTCATTTTCCATGCACATGCCACCTTTCCCCAAGTGAGGAGTCATTCCCTTTTCCAGAATAAGTTTATTATTTCCTAAATCTTTTTTTTTTTTTTTTAAAGTTTTACTTGATTTTATTTATTTATTTATTTATTTTTGGCTGTGTTGGGTCTTCGGTTCGTGCGAGGGCTTTCTCCAGTTGCGGCAAGCGGGGGCCACTCTTCATCGCGGTGCGGGGACCGCTCTTCATCGCGGTGCGCGGGCCTTTCTCTATCGCGGCCCCTCCCGTCGCGGGGCACAGGCTCCAGACGCGCAGGCTCAGCAATTGTGGCTCACAGGCCCAGCTGCTCCGTGGCATGTGGGATCTTCCCAGACCAGGGCTCGAACCCGTGTCCCCTGCATTAGCAGGCAGATTCTCAACCACTGCGCCACCAGGGAAGCCCCCTAAATCTTTGAATACAAGTAATTTCAGAATCTTGAACTCAAACCACTGTTAATGACAAACTAACTTCAGCTCAAACACTTTGCTTAGTTTTTTCATTACTGTGAGAGTAGTTTATAGACAAAACTCTGTGTTTGATAATTACTTAATTATTCTATTTTACCCTTTAGTCTGATTATGATATTAATTTGAAGTATAGTTACGCTCATTTTTTTGTTTTATTCTACTTTGCTTTATTCTCCATCATCTTCTGTTTATTTTTTTTAGTAGGTAAAAGATAACATAGTCAAAACTATACAAATAAATATACTCATCCCCCCATCTTTTGTATCCCATTCCCACCCACCTCCTGCAGGTAAAGTCTCATTTGTTTCTGATTTATTCTTTGTGTGCTTCTTCTTGCTCAGTGGAAAGTTACATATATATACTATTTTCCCTTCATTTTTACACAAGAAGTATCATGCTATAGATGCTCTTTTACACATTTCTTTTTTCCATTTAATAATATAGCTTGGAAATCCCTCCACATTGATTCACAGATATCTTTGTCATTATTTTTTCATAGCTGTGAAGTACTCAATTGCATTGATGCTCCATAGAGTTTCCTTTTAAAGTCCTAGAATAAGATAGCAGTGATGGATGTACCAAATGCCATCTAACTGTATATCTCAAATGGTTAAAATGGTAAATGTCATGTTGTATACATTATACTTCAAGAAAAACTTTTTTAAAGAAAAAGCAAGACAATCTCTACATAAAGCACAGAAAAAGAATTATAAAATAATAATAATATATGATTAATAGATTAATAGAAGGGGGAATGGAATAACAAAATATATATTTAATTAATCAAAAGGGAGAAAGAGAAGAGACAAGTATGAAATCAGATGTCTCCATTAGAAAACATTTAGAAATATGGAAAATATAAATTCAAATACATTCTGATTATGTTAGATGTAAAGAGATAAATTCTCCAGAAATATAATGATTGTCAATCTCCATAAAAAGAGCAAAACCCAACTTTACACTGTTAACAACTAATACTTTACAGATATAAGGATATAAAAAATTTAAAGTAAAGTGATGGAAAAAAAAGTAACGTGTAAACACTAACCAAAAGAAAGCTGATATATCTATACTAACATCAGAAGAAGTAAATGAGGACTTCCCTGGTGGCGCAGTGGTTAAGAATCCACCTGCCAATGCAGGGGACATGGGTTCGAGCCCTGGTCCGGGAAGATCCCATGTGCCACGGAGCAACTAGGCCCGTGCACCACAGCTGCTGAGCCTGTGCTCTAGAGCCCACAAGCCATAGCTACTGAAGCCCGCATGCCACAACTAATGAAGCCCACGCACCTAGAGCCTGTGCTCTGCAACAAGAGAAGCCACCGCAATGAGAAGCCCGTGCGCTGCAATGAAGAGTAGCCCCCGCTCGCCACAACTAGAAAAAGCCCACGGGCAGCAACGAAGACCCAACGCAGCCAAAAATAAATAAAAATAAATAAATTTATTTTTAAAAAAGAGTTTATTATGATTCAGTAATTGGCTCAAGATCTACCAAAATCATGACTTCCAGTTTTCATATATCTGCCTCTCTCTTCCCATCTTCCTCTTCTCCAGGAAACCACATCGTTTTTATTCTAAGTGCTATTGAAACCTTTGTTTTCCCACAAAATTTCCTGGAACTAATTTATATTTCACTGGTGACTTTCGATTCCCTTAATATCCTTCTGATTTCAATGAAATTTCTGTGATGAACTGGCTTTTTGAAAGTCACTGCAATGATTTAGAAAAAGAGAGAAGCAGAGAGACAGAGACAGTGACAAGATGAGACTCTTATAAAACTGGAACTTCCACCAAACAAGGAATGTGTCTGGTCCAACAGTTATGTGAGGATCATGCCTCTTCCTTCTTCCATATCTTTGACAGCAGAATGTTCCGGGCTCTGTAGTGAATAAAAGCCCAAGGCTTAGCCTTGCTTAGCCAAGTGACCTAGTAGCTCAGCACACAGCTGCCCCGATGATCAGGCCAGTGTGCATGGGGCTGAACTGCCTCTGGGTCTCTACCCTGGTCATCTGGTATGTGTGCCTCACAGGCACTGGCTCCTCTTGTCCCCTCTCTTTTTTTTTTTTTTTTTTTGTCCCCTCTCTTAGCTTCAATTCCCCTTAGGGATTCCCCGGTTGTCACCATCACTACCATTCAGATCTGTCTGCTTCCCAGGGAAAGATCTATTGTATGTACTTAGAATTATTCTCAGTAGCTTTTGAGGAGAGAATTAAAACTCATATGTGAACATTGAAGGCAGATATAACTAGGAGCTTCCAGAACCGGACAGAGACATATTGGGCTGCTCTGGGAAGTAAAGAGTCATCCTGTGCTCCAGACAAAGACTTTATTCTGTTACTTTTGTTTCATCCTTTATTCTCTATTATTCACTCCGTGATTTTAAACTTTATTTTATATATTAATATTTTATCATTTACTATTCTCCTACATTATTTCTGGAGGTATTATTCAGTAGGTCTTATGTGAGGCCTGTGAATCTGCACTTTAATAAGCACCCCCTAGAGAAAACCAACCTGGTCTTTTTTTTTTTTTTAATTTATTTATTTATTTATTTTTGGCTGTGTTGGGTCTTTGTTTCTGCGCGAGGGCTTTCTCTAGTTGCGGCAAGCGGGGGCCACTCTTCATCACGGTGCATGGGCCTCTCACTGCCGCGGCCTCTCCTGTTGCAGAGCACAAGCTCCAGACGTGCAGGCTCAGTAATTGTGGCTCACGGGCTCAGTAGTTGTGGCTCACGTGCCCAGTCGTTCCATGGCATGTGGGATCTTCCCAGACCAGGGCTCGAACCAGTGTCCCCCGCATTGGCAGGCAGACTCTCAACCACTGTGCCACCAGGGAAGCTCCCAACCTGGTCTTTATGTGAGAAGGTGCATGATTGAAAATTTCTGATCACTCCTTATGTCCCATTGTTTGTATTTCTTGGATTCATGCCTATAGTAATACTATATGAGCTGTATAAAGCTACCTGTATACAGACACTCACTGATTGCAGCATTGTTTGTAATAGTAAAAAATTAGAAAAATTAGAAACAATCTAAATGTCCATCAATAGGGAATATAATAAATAATGGTGCAATTTTTCCATAGAAAGAAATAACATGTAATAGTTACAAATAATGAGGTATATCTCTATCACTGACCTGAAAGCCATTACGAATAAAGGGCAAAATGTTTAAGAGTAAGCCTGTTAAGGTAAACATATATATATATGAATGTGTAAAAATACAAGTATATATGTTTGTGAATCTGGTGAGATTACATACCCAGAAAGAAAACCTCCCATTTAAAATAGTTAATTCTAGGAAAGAACAATGGACTGGAGAAGAAGGAAATAATGTATGCTTTTCAGTTTGTGCATATTTGTAATATCTGAATTTTTTAAAAGGGGACATACATTTTTGTATTATTAAAACACTAATCACTAAGAAAAGTGTAATAAAATCTATTGCTCTGGTGTTCATCAAAACTCACCATCACTGAGTTTTGTTTAAACAGCAATAATATCATGTCATGATAAGAAAGAGGTGATATAAAGGAGGTCAGATCAGCAAAGGGACCCTCCACTGAATGTCCTCATTCTCATTTTGGAGAGAAACTAGATAAAGAGGAAACACTCCCTGCATGAAGCAATCTCACCTCTACATAACGTAGAGTTGTCCTTTATCACTATCAACACTTTGGCTTGTTAGCCCACTTTATGGGTGGAGAAACTGTGTCCCCAGAGAGGTTAAGTAACTTGGCCTCGACCACTTCCCTGGTGAGGACAGGACCCCGTACCTAGAAAGTGGTCCAGAGACCATGTTCTCAGCCTCCGCAACAGGCAAGGCATAACCTCGCTTCAGGGGGGAGCCAAGATGCCTGGGTTCCAGTCTTGGCTCTAACAATAAAAATGTCATGATAATAAGGTCCTTCCACACACCAGGCCTCAATTTCCCCCTTCTTTAAGATGAGGGAATTCGACTACATGATCTCTAAGAGTTTCTCCAGCTCAGAGCCCCTCTATGTCTGTTTTAAAGTTGAAGCAATGAGAAATCAAAAAGCACCTTCCAGGAGAGAAGGCTCGTGCTATTCCTGCGTGGACTCTGCCCCACCCACACGCAGTGAATGAAATGGAATGCTGCTCTTAAGACAGTGACTTGATGTCCACTGCAATTCTTCCTTACATCTGTTCAAAATCCTAAATGACCATCCAGGCATTCTCTCCTTTTTCAAATATTTATCAGGGGACTTTTATGTTCCAGGCACCGCGCCAGGTTGGGTGGTGTAGCAAAGATCCAGATGCAGTCCACGTCCTTGCACAGCTCAAGTGGGGAAGACAGCCTTGTAAGTACTGAGATTCAGTTCTGTGTTATGTGTGCCGAAAGGGTGTCTGATCCAGAACTGGTGGAGGAAGGACAGGCCAGGATTCTGAAAGGATGGCGTGTCTATTCTGAGTGACCGCCAACCACCAGAGCTAACAAACAGGGGGAATGAGCATTTCAAACAGATGGAACAGTAAGTCCCCAAGGCAAGAAGAAGGAAAAACTGCTGGCATGAAAGAGACCAGGGAGGGAGGCAAGAGATGAGATGCACAGCCCAGCAGGAGCCAAGCCATAGGATGCTCAGTAAGCTCAAGAAGGAGTTGCCCTTTAGTTTGTGGGTAACGGGGAGGCTTACGCAGCAGAAAGTGACTGTTATGGGTTGAACTGTGTCCCCCCCAAAAAAGATATATTGGAGTCCTAGTCCCCAGGCCTCAGAATGTGACCTTATTCGGAGATAGGGTCTTTACAGAGGTAATCAAGTTAAAATGAGGTCGGCAGGGTGGGTCCTAATCCAACATGACTGGCATCCTCATTAAAAGGGGAAATTTGGACACAGAAACACACATGCAAAATGGAAGAGGATGGGAAGGGACACAGGGAGAAGACCACCATCTACAAGCCAAGTAGAGAGGCATGGAGCAGACCCTTCCCTCACAGCCCTCAGAAGGAACTAACCCTGCTGACACTTTGACTGCTGACTTCTAGCCTCCAGAACTGTGAGAAAATAAATTTCCATTGTTTATGCCACTCAAGGCGTGGTACTTTGTTACAGTAGTCCCAGCAAACTAATGTAGCGACTTATCCAAATTTGCATTTTAGAATAATTGATCTGCTTACAGTGTTGAGAAGAAATTGAAAGGGGACAAGAATGGCTGCAAGGAGGCTATTTTGGAGGCAGGAGATGATAAAGGTCTCCGTTTGGGCAGTGATGGCAGAGACCCAGAGACGCTGACAGCCAACATCTCCAGGATGTGGTCATAGGTTAGGTGTGGGAAATGAGAGGAAATGAGGAATCAAGGGCAGTGTCTGGTCCAGGTTTGTAGCTCAGGTAAACATGTGGCCAGAGCCAAGTTTAGTCAACCACCCCATCAAGAATCACAGGCACAAGTTCTACACAGACAGGCAACTTGGGGATACATGTCATTGTCACCTCCATCATCTTAACACCCAATTCTGACTTTTATCTTGAGGTACCCCCAGCCTCATCAATGCCAGGAATGACTTCATTTCCTCCACAAACATTTCTTTTTTTATTTTTTTGGCTGCGTTGGGTCTTCGTTGCTGCGCCCGGGCTTTCTCTAGTTGCGGTGAGTGGGGGCTACTCTTTGTTGCGGTGAGCGGGCTTCTCATTGCGGTGGTTTCTCTTGTTGCAGAGCATGGGCTCGAGGCGTGCAAGCTTCAGTAGGTGTGGCACACAGCCTCAGTAGTTGTGGCTCGAGGACTCTAGAGCTCAGGCTCCATAGCTGTGGTGCACGGGCTTAGTTGCTCCGCGGCATGTGGGATCTTCCCGGACCAGGGCTCGAACCCGTGTTCCCTGTATTGGCAGGCGGATTCTTAACCACTGCGCCACCACGGAAGTCCCCACAAACATTTCTTGACCACTCACAATGTGCCAGACACTGCACTAAGCTCTGGGGATAGAATGGTGAGGGAAAGGAAACAGATTCCTGTGTATTAGGTCAAGAAGAAGACAAACATCAATCACATTAATAAATGAATAATTACAGACTGTGATAAATGCCATAAAGGAAGGGAAAGGAATGCCATGGGAGCATAGAACAGGGTGACTTGACCCAGAAAAAGTATTGGCTGAGCTGATATCCAAAGGAAGATAGAGAGGAAAAGCGTGCTGGGCAAGGACCATAAAAGGCCAATGTCGGAAGGATCTTAACACACTTGAGGAATAGGATGCAGCCCTTGGGGAAAAGAGGCATGAGATGAGGCTGGAAGGGAATAGGAACTCAATACATATTAAATGAAGGGAGGCTTTGTGCTGGATTGAGTAGACTCTCCCCAAAATTTATATTCACCCAAAACTTCAGAATATGACCTGATTTGTCAGTAGGGTCTTTGTAGAGGTAATCAAGTTAAGATGAGGTTATACTGGAGTCAGGCACCCAAAGGCTGGTATCTTTCTAAAAAGAGAGAAATTTGGACACAGACACAGAGAGGAGAAGGCTGTGTGAAGACATGGAGGAAAGATGGCCATACGAAGACAGAGGCAGAGATTGACGTGATGCATCTTCAAGCCAAAGAGCACCGAGGATTGCCCACAACCACCAGAAGCTAGGCAAGAGATCTGGAGCAAAATCTCCCTCAGAGTCACCAGAAGGAACCAACCCTGCCAACAACTCGATTTTGAATTTCTAGCCTCCAGAACTGTGAGAAAATGCATTTTT
Organism: Balaenoptera acutorostrata; assembly: GCF_949987535.1. NCBI lineage: Eukaryota > Metazoa > Chordata > Mammalia > Artiodactyla > Balaenopteridae > Balaenoptera > Balaenoptera acutorostrata. The sequence goes on along the minus strand of NC_080069.1, from coordinate 113,145,229 downwards.
ATTGTTTTAAGCCACTGGTTTGTGGTACTTTGTTACATCAGCCCTAGGAGACAAACACAGACTTGAACCTAAAAAGTTAGGTGATCAAATTTTTATTGTTAAAAGATCATTGTGGCTGCAGGGCAGAGAATGATGGGGGGGGGGTGCATCAAGAGGAGACATAGGAACAACGTATATCATTTTGATGACACGGCAATAATCTAGGTGGGAAATGATGGCTTTCAACAGAGTGCTGGCGGGGGAGAGGAAAAGAATTGCAAGATTCAAGAGATATTTAGGAGGCAAACCCATGGAGATCCTTGAAGAAACAAAGCCCACATGATGGGTACTATATAGAATGCATAAAAATGGGAAAATCATTGATTCCAGCAACACCTACCCACCATGCTTCTAGCTTTAGTCTCCTCTGTTTTCATAGCCAAAGTCCTTTCCCTTCTCTGCAATTAGTCTAGCTCCGCCTCTCCTTCCCCTGCTGCTAGTTTCTTCTTTATCAAACATTTCCTAGTCATCCTGTTGACATATCGTGTTTGTGGTTTACAAACCGGTTTCACACCCATGTTCCTTGCTTTTCTCTTGAGATCTGGTTTTATTTTGTCTTATGGATGTGGAAAGTGAAACTCAGAGCTGTGAAGGGATTCTGCCAAAGACACATTGTGAGTAGATAGTGGAGCCAAGATTTGAACCCACATCTTCTGTCTCTATATCCTGAATATTTCCCTCTGCCCTGCCACAGATACACAGCTCCACAGATACACATCTTCCAGCCCACACAAGGCTTGAGAGAGGTCCTGTGTCTAGCAATTATGGTAAGAGACTACATGTAACATTGATTTTGCAAGCCTGTCATCACTGGAATAAAGATGTTACGGTGGAAAATTCCACAGTGAAAAACAACACCCCTGCACATTTGTTTCTGGCATAAACTTTTGAAGCTTTGTGAAAGCATTTTGTGTTTCAAACCATCCTGATTGGGATCCAGGCTCTGGCCTTTCTGGGCTGCGTGATCTTGAGGAAAGCACTTAACACATCTAACCTCAATTTTCTTTTTTTTTTTTTTTAACTGGGAATACTGTTTTATTAAGTTAGTTAGTGAAGGCCTATCCAATAACAGCATTTAATCAAATTATAAACAAAAGAAAGCTAATGTTGCAATAGTCATTTCACTCAAGATATTATATATGGCAACATAATAGGAGTGAAGAATAATTACACAAAAAGGTAAAAGGAACAATCTAAAAATAAGATACAACAACCATGAACTATCAACAGAGATCCTGTTATGGAAGTTGCATGATTAAGAACATGAAATTCCGTAATTAACCTCAATTTTCTTATCTGTTAAAAGGGAATGTTGTTGAGAACCAGATCAGAGAGTTTTTTTGTGTAATATACATAAAGTATTTAGCTCACTGCCTAATACATAGTAAGGCTTAATAGGTCTTATGCATAACTATTATTTCTCTTAATTGCATACTCATTTTCAAATCATACAAAGCACAAATAAATATTTCTCCTACAAAATCTCATAAACTCAGGTGAATGGTGGTCAAACAATGAAAAAATATGAAGGCTATGAGATTTTTGCAAAGAAATACAGAATAATTGTTTTCAAGAGCATCCAAGCACACCTGACAGAAGAGAGGATTTGAGCAGGAAGTAAAGGAAGAAGTGAAGTGGGTGGTGGAGCAGGAGAAGGGGAGGCGGAGAAGGGAGGTATTTACTATCTCAGATTACAGAAAAGGACACCAAGAATCAGAGATGTTAGGTAATCAGCCCGAGACCACACAGCCAGAAAGTGAAGGAGCTGATTTCAAAATGCATGCTCTTAGCAAAGACACCACACGATGCTTGTTGCTTTCCAGTGCCTCTGTCACTACACCTGTAGCATTTTATTACACTTATTTGTTTAAAAGTTTTTCTTTCCTACCAGACTCTAACCACCTTAAGAATAGGAACTGAGAATTACTCATCTTTATGATCTCAGTGTTGGGTTCCCAGTGAGTATTTAATACAATGATGCTGAATAATTGTGAGAGCATTAAATCCTCAACATCTAAGAATGTTTTAATACATAGGTTCATATATAATATAGCTTTTTGACCAGGTTTGAATTAAAATATTGGCTCTGAAAGGGTGACTATAAACAGTGTTCCTATGTCAGCATTCATCTTATTTATGATTCACTGAGTTGTTTGGTTTTTTATTTATTTGTTTTGTTTTGTTTGCAAGGATGGTAGAAAGATGAGCTTCAACCTGACATATCTAATAAGTATTTGTGGGGAACTAGAGAAATATGCATCCCTGAAGTACACCTGGGATTCTTTCTGAAAGGAAATCCACTCTCTAATGTCCTTGCATTTAACACAGGTTAAACTTTATTGTTCAAGTTATTTTTGTGGACTGTGGAAAGGAAGACAGAATCATGGACCCTTTATAGGAATCCTAGGAGAGATAGGAATAAACTGAAACTTGTTGAATTGAAAAATCTAGGATATTTCTATATTCATTTGCATATGCGGGACCATGGAGAGAGCTAACCAAACCTGCAGTGTCTCTGAGTTCACCCTCCTGGGACTCTCCTCCCAGCCCGAGAACCAGAAGCCACTCTTTGCCCTATTCTTCGTCATGTACATGGTCACCATGGTGGGAAATTTTCTTATCATCCTGGCCATCCACTCTGACACTCAGCTCCAGACACCCATGTATTTTTTCCTTAGCATTTTATCTTTATTGATGTTTGCTACACAACAACCATCGTTCCCAAGTTGCTGGTGAACTTTCTGTCAAAGAAGAAGTCCATCTCCTATGCTGAGTGTATGACCCAGATGTATTTCTTCTTTGCTTTTGCCAACACAGAAATTTACCTCCTGGCAGCCATGGCCATTGACCGCTGTGTGGCCATCTGTGACCCCTTCCACTATGTCACTACCATGAGCTACTGCCCTTGTGTCCTACTGGTGGCCTTCTCCTGCTCCATGTCTCACCTCCATTCCTCTTACTGGTTCTCCTGATAAATCGTCTTCTCTTTCGTGACTCCAGTATTATCCACCACATCCTCTGTGACATCAACCTTCTGCTGAAATTATCCTGCTCCTCTACATTTGTCAATGAAATTGTAATTAACACAGAAGGACTGATAACCTTGGTGACCCCCTTTATATGCGTTATCATCTCTTACCTACGAATCTTCACTGCTGTTCTTAAGATCCCCTCAGCTGCTGGGAAACATAAAGATTTCTCTACCTGTGGCTCCCACCTCGCCATGGTGACTCTCTTTTATGGAAGCATTATTTATGTTTATTTCCGACCCCTGTCCTCCTACACCATCAAGGACCAAGTGGCAATAGTCATCTACACAGTTCTGTTCTCCATACTGAACCCTTTTTTCTACAGCCTGAAGAACAAAGACATGAAGAGGGAACTGAGGAAGCTGATGAGCAGGAGGGTGTCCTAGGCAGCACCCCCATGGGCATGCTCAGGGCACCCCTGCGGGACCTCATTTCTGATGATTCCTGGTGTGTACATCAAGCTACTGGAGGTTAGCATACCTAAGCCAAGAGTCCATAAGAAATGGTGTAAATGGCAAGACTAGAATATTACACACAGTCTTATTTATTTATAGTAGAATTATATAAGTATATGATATATATTAATATATATCTTATATATATACCCACCAATCAAAGCCACCTTATTAGGGCCCCCTGATTGGCCCAGAGTCTTTGCACACATTCCTCATTCCCCCCTCCCATTCTCTTTTCTCATTCACTCCTTCCAAGTGCAGCTGAAAACTAATGTTTTTCTTTAATTTCTCTTGACTGAGTATCTCCTTATTCAATCAATCATGGGCACAGAATGGCAGATTACATGGGGATATATGAAACCTAGAGATAGGTAAGGGGAAAACTTTCTCCTTCCAGAGCTCTTGAGAGGCAACTGGGCTCTGACCATAAGCACGAAAAGGCCTCCATATTTAAGAACATGAAATGTCTTGGTCTACGTGGAGACAGGCTAGCAGCTGGCCTGATGAGTAGGAAAAGTTAGGGCCTGTGCTATACTTGGAAGTTAGTTTCTATGGTATAATTCTTCAATAAAATATTATTAACAGGTGTAGCCTTTTCTTTACTGTACTCTGGCCACCTGGGGAAGATTCTGTGCCCATTCATGACACAAAATGGAATAGGGTGCAGCAGTGTTTCCTTCCTTCTGGCCAGACTGGGAGGTCTGCAAAAGCTTCTGGCCACATCAGAGTCTAGCAGCAAAACTGCAAGGATCAGCTCATGATTCTCTGAGGCCAGGACTGGGGAAACACTCAGAAAAATCTGGAAAACAGGGAGATGCATCCTTCTAGGTCCCATCCTAGACTAGGTGAGTCAGAATCTCCAGAGGAGAGGCTCAGGGATTTTTAACAAGCTTCTCAGATGATCTGAGGCAACTGGCTCTATACCATGTTGTGGAACTGCATTTAGGAATGACCACTCTACACCAGGATGTCTACAGCTACATGGACAAGGAGAGGGGCTCTGCAAGGCAGAGAAGACAGAAAGTATCAGAACTCAGTAGCTTGAACTCCACTTTAATTGCCCCTAACTGTCCCTTAATTGCTGTTACAGTATAACAGTAGACCTGCCAGCACCCTAGTGGACATCTCTACTGTCCTTCTCCCATTTGCCTTCCCAACCCTGCTGCCTCCATCATGATTCCTTAGATCCACTTTTTACTTCTCTGCCCAACCTCTACTGGGCCACTCGTTTTAAGTGCAAACTGCCCAAAGACCACACACTCTATTATGCCCTGAAGAAAGATGAGCATTTATAAAAACCATGACTCATCATAAAAGTCAAATTACATGCAATATATACTCTTTCAGAAGGAAGAAAAACTTATAATTCATTTAGAAAGATTGTTTACAAAAAGATGGTTTATGTTTATCCTCAGGAGTAATTAGGAAAATACAACTCAGAACCACGGTGAAATATTATTTCACACACAACAGATGGACAAGAAAAACAATATTTCTGGCAATTCTGAGTGTTGGTGAGTGTAGGGAACAATGAAAGACTCTTGACAGTGTACAAAGGAGTATAACTTGATTTAGTCACTTTGGAGAGCAATTGCCCTTATTTTTCATACTAAAATTGAATATGTACATTCCTAGTGAGATGACAGTTTGAGCTGTAGGTATAACAAGATAGTTTCACTGCTCTAAAAATGCCCTGTATTTCACCTATTCATCTCCTCCCACCAAAAAAAAAAAAAAGCCAAAAAACAAAAACAAAACCCCTCTGGCAACCACTGATATTTTTAACTGTCTCTACAAGTTTTGCCTTTTCCAGAATGTCATATAGTTGTAATCATAGATTATGTAGCCTTTTCAGACTGACTTCTTTTACCTAGCAATATGTACTTAATGTTCTTCTATCTCTTTTTGTGACTTGATAGCTAATTTCTTTTTATTGCTCAATAATATTTCATTGTATAGATGTACCACAGTTTGATTATCCTTTCACCTATTGGCTGTTTCCAGTTTGGGGCAATATTATGAATAAAGATGCTGTAAACATTCATGTGTAAGAACATTTGGTTTTTAATAGTGAAAAACTGGAAACTGCCCAACTGTCCATCAGTAGGCAGATGGACAAAAAATTGTAGTATAGCCATTTATATGAAATATACAGGATCTCACCTTATTGTGATTGTGAATGGGATCATTTCTTTAAATCCACACCCACTGTACAATGTGAAGCACCTTTCAAGTCCTTATAGAGCAAGTATCTTGAATTATATAGAAACCAAGATGGCTTTGCTTTATAGGGCTAGAAGTGAGCCATCAAGATATTATCTGAGGGGCTTCCCTGGTGGCGCAGTGGTTGAGAATCTGCCTGCCAATGCAGGGGACACGGGTTCGAGCCCTGGTCTGGGAAGATCCCACATGCCGCAGAGCAACTAGGCCCGTGAGCCACAACTACTGAGCCTGCGCATCTGGAGCCTGTGCTCCGCAACAGGAGAGGCCGCGATGGTGAGAGGCCCACGCACCGTGATGAAGAGTGGCCCCCACTTGCCACAACTAGAGAAAGCCCTCGCACAGAAACGAAGACCCAACACAGCCAAAAATAAATAAATAAATAAATAAATAAATAATTTTAAAAAAAGATATTATCTGAGATCTGGGCCTCTATAAATTCTTGTACCAAGTTCATGCCTCAAATAATGCAATGGACTGAATGCTTATGTTCCCCCCAAATTCATATGTTGGAATCCTAACCCCCCATGTGATGGTATTTGGAGGTGGGACCTTTGGGAGATAATTAGGTTATGAGGGTGAAGCCCTCATAAATGAGTTTAGTGCCCTTATAAAAGAGAGCCCAGAGATCTTCCTTCCTCCTTTTACCATATAAGAACACAACAAGAAGACAGCCACCTATGAACCAGGAAGACAGCCTTCACCAGACATCAATCCTGCTGGCACTTTCATCTTGGACTTTCCAGCCTCCAGAACTATGAGAAATAAAATATTTGTTGTTTAAGCAATCCAGTCTATGGTATTTTTGCTATAGAAGCCCAAATAGACTAAGAAACGTAAGTATCTCTAGAATCTGTCCATATCCATGTTTCTGTCTAGGATGAAAAGAGGCTGAAAAGCTAAGGGAGAACCCACCACACACATTGCCCACTTCAACAGGCATAGGTGCACTGGGTCTGCTTGAAGGCTTAGGGAAGAGCAAAAGAGCTAAAGTAAACCCCACATTTAGTCATATCCTAAGCTGTTCTTGAGGGAGTTGTATTCATGCCCTCATATCATTTTAAGCCAATAGTAAACTGGATCTAACTAAAGCCACAACAAAGCCCAGACCTTGTTCAACTGTAGATTAGATTAACTCCATTTCCCACAAAAAACAGGTTGTCTTTTTTGAGACAGAAATATTATGTATTTATTCTCTACAGTCATTTTGCACATGTGAGAAAGTAAGGTGTGACCCATATTTCAGGAGAGAAAATAGTCAATGTAACAAGACCCATATGTTAAAGGGCGCTTATGTGAGAATTATCAGAGAGGGACTTTAATATGACTATAATAAAAATGTTAAATGATATAATGGAAAAGATAGGCAATATGCATGAACAGATGGAGTGTTTCAGAAGAGAAAATGAAATTTTTACAGTTTTTTTTAATAAAAGAGACAAGTAAATGTTACAAGTAAAAAATACAATATTGGATATGAAGAATTCTTTTGATGTGCTTATCAGCAGACTGAAAACAGTTGAAAAAACCAGTGAATTTGCAGACATGTCAATAGAGATTACACAAGCTGAAGATATTCTGTAGGGAAAAACAGAGCATCTGAGGTAAGTGGGACAATAGAAGAAGGTCTAACATATCAAAAATTGAAGTTCGAGGGACTTATCTGGCAGTCCAGTGGTTAAGACTTCACCTTCCAATGCAAGGGGTGCAGGTTCAATCCCTGGTTGGGGAGCTAAGATCTCACATGCTTCAAGGCCAAAAAACATAAAACAGAAGCAATATTGTAGCAAATTCAATAAAGACTTTGAAAATGGTCCACATTTTTTTAAATCTTAAAAACAAAACAAAACAAAACAAAACTGAAGTTCGAGGCAAGGAGAGAGAAAATGTGGGAGAAGAAATATTTGAAGAGATAATGGTTAAGAATTTTCCCACAGATCCAAAAAGTTCAATGAAATCCAAGTAGAATAACCACAAAGAAAACCATATGTAGGCCTACTGTAGTCAAACTGCTGAAAACCAAATCTAAGGAGATAATCTCGAAATGACCAGAGGAAACAAGACATATTCCATGAAAGGGAAAAAAAGATAAGAAGATAAAAATAATCTCCGAGTTTTTATTAGAAACACAGAAAGTCAGAAGACGATGGAACATCAACTTTAAAGAAGCGAAAACAAAACAAAACAAACAAACAAAAAAACCTTGTCAGCCTAGAATTCTATATCCAGCAAAAATAGCCTTCATATCTGAAGACAAATGAAGATATTTTTATATAGACAAAAACAAAGATAATTTGTTTTCACCAGACCCAAGCAAGATAAACTAAAAGAAGTTATTAGGCTGAAAGTGTAAATAACATCAGATAGAAATCTGGAAATACAGGAAGGAAAGAAAAGCACTAGAGAGAACAAAAATGTAGGTAAATATAACAGAACTTTTAAATATATATAATTATATATTTACGATTATACAGAGATAAATTATAAATATGTTAATAATTATAAAGTCTTTAAATCTCTTTAGACAGCTGTTGACTCTTTTCTAGGCACAAGTCCTTGTTAAATCCTTCAGCTTTATAAAGGAATAATATACTAATAATAACATCATTTATTGAGTATTTACTATGCACTAGTATTTACTATGTGTCAAATACTTTATGTGTATTATCTTACTTAATTTCCACAAGAACCCTACAAGATAGGTACAAATATTATTCCTATTTTACATATAAGACCCCTGAGACTTGGTGAAATTTCATAACTTACTTATGTCCACACAGTTAGTAGAGTTATGGGGTTAGGATTTAAAACATCCATTTGGCCCAAAACCCTGCTCTCAATACTACAATGTGTTACTTGACTGTTACTCTAAATAAGACTCATCTATATTCAACTAACAATAAAAACCAGTCATAGCTGAAGCACCAACCAGGGAATAATATTTAGAGCTCACTGACACTTAGTGTTTATCAAAAGTTTAACTAAAGGAAAAATTATTTAGAGAAGATTGCCCAAAGGACATGTATACCATCCATACTTTCTCACAAATCTAAAATCCAATATAGGGACTTCCCTGGTGGACCAGCAGTTAAGACTCCATGCTTCCACTGCAAGGGGTGTGAGTTTGACCCCTGGTGGGGAACTAAGATCCCACATGTTGCATGGTGCGGCCAAAAAAATATATTAAAAACTTAAAAGTAAATAAAATAGGGACTTTCCTTGTGGTGCAGTGGTTAAGAATCCGCCTGCCAATGCAGGGAACATGGGTTCGAACCCTGGTCCGGGAACATCCCACATGCCACAGAGCAACTAAGCCCGTGAGCCACAACTACTGAGCCCGTGTGCTGCAACTACTGAAGCCTGCACTCCTAGACCCCGTGCTCCGCAACAAGAGAAGCCACTGCAATGAGAAGCCCACGCACTGCACTGAAGAGTAGCCCCTGCTTGCCGCAACTAGAGAAAGCCCGCACAGAAACGAAGACCCAACGCAGCCAAATAAATAAATAAATAAATCTTAAAAAAAAAAATCCAATGTATCATCAACCCAGATCACTGGAGACCTGAAGATCTAGATGGCATTATTTTTGCCGCCAAACTATTGTTTATGTGAATTTTTATGCACCAATGTGATTTCCAAAGCCTATATTGAAGCTGATTAAAAGAAAGCCCATGGATTGTGTCTGTTCTTAGAACACAGATATTAGTATTTCATCTAAGCAACTGGTTTTTTTAATTAATTAATTAATTTATTAATTTATTTATTTATTTATGGCTGTGTTGGGTCTTCGTTTCTGTGCAAAGGCTTTCTCTAGTTGTGGCAAGCGGGGGCCACTCTTCATCACGGTGCGCGGGCCTCTCACTATCGCGGCCTCTCTTGTTGCGGAGCACAGGCTCCAGATGCGCAGGCTCAGTAGTTGTGGCACACGGGCCTAGTCGCTCCGTGGCATGTGGGATCTTCCCAGACCAGGGCTCGAACCCGTGTCCCCTGCATTGGCAGGCAGACTCTCAACCACTGTGACACCAGGGAAGCCCTAAGCAACTGGTTTATTTTTATCTTTGGTCACTCTGAACTCTGTGACTGACCAGAAAGATTGGAGCCAAATCTAAGTCTCGCCCGTAACAAGGGTCATTACCATCTGCATTTTCAGAGTCATTCCTGGCTCAATTTTATGTTCCCACCCTTGTCTATTCCTTCTTTTGCTCTTGTCTAATATTATTTTCAGTTTACCTTATCTCGTGTTTTATATGTCCTTCCAAGCTGCCTTAAACTCTTCAGAAATAAGATCTACTATAAACATAAATAATTTTACGTCAGAGAAGAAAACACATCAAAATGGAAAAACAATCATTATCTCTGGGTAGTGGAAGTATAGATTTTTAAAATTTGGTTCTTCATAAAGGATACCAAACTCTGACCATAAACATCATTTCTTTTATAAATATAAAAACATTTTAAAATTACAGACAAACTGTAAAATTCCATTTAGTTTTTTAAATTTCACATATTGGTAAAAGTGTGGTCCACTAGTGGTGGTTAAAAGTGAAGATGGAGACATTTGGGGTGGGGGGTGGGGGGGAGAATGTGATAGTTAATTTTATGTGTCAACTAGGCTGAGTCACAGTATTTGGTCAAACATTGTTCTGGATGTTTCTGTGAAGGTATTTGGGGGATGAGATTAACATTTAATCATTAAATCAGTGCACTGAGTAAAGCACATTATCCTCTATAATGTGGGTGGGCCTCATCCAATCAGTTGAAGATCTTAATAGAACAAAGCAAAGACCAACCTCCCCATAGCAAGAAGAAATTGTCAACCGACTCCTTTGACTAGAATTGCAACTGTTCCCTCAGTCTCCAGCCTGCCTGCCTACCCTAAAGATTTTGGATTTACCAAGCCTCCACAATAAATAAAATAATAAGTCCCTCTTAAATCACTGGATAGATAGATAGGTAGATATAGAGATATATCTTTTTGCTTCTGTTTCTCTAGAGAATTCTGACTAATACAGAGATATACCATGTTCATGGATCAGAAGACTCAATAGAGTTAATATTTCAATTATCCTCTAGTTTATCCATTGCAGGAGTCAGTAATTTTTTTTCTGTAAAAAGCTATATAGTAAACACTTTAGGCTTTATAGGTCATATGGTTTCTGTTACAACTACTCATGTCTTCCACTGTAGCGCAAAAGCAGCCATAGACAATACAAACACAAATGAGCATGACGGTGTCCCAATAAAATTTTATAGGCACTGAAATTTGAATTTCATATAATTTTCATGTATTACAAAATGTTAACTCCTTTTGATTTTTTTCAACCTTTTAAAAACGCAAAAACCATTCTTAGCTGGCAGACTGTACAAAAATCAAAATGGGCCAGATTTAGGACATGAGTCATAGTTTGCCAACTTCTGATCTATTGGCTCAATGCAATCTCAATCAAAATTCTAGCATGCTTTACACCTTAAATATATACCATTTTTATTTGTCAAAAGTAAATAAATAAAAAATATTAAAGGCCAAAAGTTATTTTAATTCTACCAGTCTTTTTTTGTAGAAATTGAAAAACTTATTCTAAAATGTATATGGAAATGCCAAAGAAACTAGAAAAACCAAAATAAATTTGAGAAAAAATAAGGAGGAGGGGGGACTCACACAACCTACCTCACACTTCAAGACTTACTAAGCTACAATAACCAACACAGTGTGTTTTTGGTTTTATAGATCAATGAAACAGAAGAGTTAAGAAATAAATCCACACATATATGGGCAACTGATTTTTGGCAAAAGTGTCACAGCAATTCAATAGAGAAAGTGTGGGTTTTTTTTTTTTTAAACAATTGGTGCTGGAACAATTGGATACCCATATGCCAAAAAAAAAAAAAAAAAAAAAGCTAAAATCCTTACTCACACCATATACAAAAATTAATTCAACATGGCTTAAATTTAAGAGCTAAGTATATAAAACTTCTAGAAGAAAACATAGAGAAGAGCTTTGTAACCTTGGATTAGGCAAAGCTTTTTTTCAATAAGAAACAAAGAGCACAAAACATAATAGAAAAAATTGATAAAATCAGTTTCATTAAATTTTAAAACATCTGCTATTTGAAGGATACTCTTTAGAGAATGTGAAGACAGCCACAGGCTGTGAGAAAGTGTTTGTAAAAACACATATCTGATAAAAACGTGTATCCAGAATAGGTAAGGAGCTCTCAAAATTAAGACAACCTGATTAAACAATGGACAAGATATCTAGACAGTTAACCAAAGAAGACCTATAGATGGCAGATAAGCATATGAAAAGATGTTCAACCTCATTAGTCATTAGGGAAATGCAAATTAGAACCACAATGAGATATCACTACACATCCACTATGGCTAAAATTTTAAAGACTGACAATACCAAGTCCTGAGCATCTGGAAATCTCATTCATTACAAAATGGAATCGTTGCTTAAAATGGTTTGACAGTTTCTTAAAATGTTTAACATACCCCTACCATACAACCCAGAAATCCCACTCCTAGGTATTTAACCAAAAGAAATGAAAAATGTGCTTACACAAAGAAATGTATGCCAATGTTCTATAGCATCTTTATTTATGGTAGCCAAAAATTGAAGACAGTCTAGGAACTGATGAATGGATCAACAAATTATGGTATATCTATACAGGGAATAATTCTCAGCAGTAAACAGGAATGAACTATGATCATGCAACAACTTGGATGAATCTCAAAAGCAGTATACAGAGTGAAAGAAGCTAAACAAACAAACAAACAAAGCTATATACTGTATGATCCTATTTATATGACATTCGGGGGAAAAAAAAACAGGAAATCATATTAGTGTTTGTCTGGAGCTGGGAGTGAGAGAAGAAAAATGACTACAAAGGGGTAAGAAAGAGGGCTTCCCTGGTGACGCAGTGGTTGAGAATCTGCCTGCCAATGCAGGGGACACGGGTTCGAGCCCTGGTCTGGGAAGATCGCACATGCCGTGGAGCAACTAGGCCCGTGAGCCACAACTACTGAGCCTGAGCGTCTGGAGCCTGTGCTCCGCAGCAGGAGAGGCCACGATAGTGAGAGGCCCGCGCACTGCGATGAAGAGTGGTCCCCGCTCGCCGCAACTAGAGAAAGCCCTCGCACAGAAACGAAGACCCAACACAACCAAAAATAAATAATAAATAAATAATAAATAAATTCAAAAAAAAAAAAAGGGGGTAAGAAAGAAATGTCCAAGGTGATGAAAATGTTCTATATCTTGACTGTGATTATTACATAACAGCATACATTTGTCAAAACTCATCAATAAAATACTTAACATGGATAAATTTTATGGTGCATAAATTATACTTTATGTACAATAAAACCTCACCTTAAAAAATAAAACACTGTAGAATATAAAGATAGTCATATTTTAGACCTTGGGTTAGAGAAATGTTTCTTAAGTAAGATCAAAATGCATTGACAACAAAACATTGATAAAGCCAGCTCACCACTAAAGCCAAAAGCTTTGCAATGGTCTACAAGGTCCTACATGAACTGGCCCTCTGACCACTCTGGTCTCATCTCCTGCCTCTTTCTGCTCATTCAGTCCAGTCCATTTGCCCTTTTATTATTCCTCAAACACATCAGGCACACTTCTGCCTCAGGGCTTTCACCAATCCCATCTTATAATTGCAGGTCTCCTTCAACACAAAGGAAATTAGAAGGGATGACTACAGCCATGCAAGACCCACCCTCCAACTTGGTGCCTCAATTCCAGATATAATTCCAGACCAGACCCAGATAGGCCCGACTTGTCCGATCTGGAAATGGGACAGATGAACCTGAGAAAGGATCTCTGTCCCTGCAGTACTTTGAGTTGATGATGACCAAAGACTATGTTCCCACTGAGACACCATGCTTAATTCTTAATCACCCACTCACTTAGGAGAAGCCAAACTTTTAACTACAGATGTCACTTAATTAAACCACAAAGAATTTCCCTGAGTGGCTAATTAGTACAGAAGCAAGGTAGCCAGGGGATTTTCAAATGGAGTTTCTCTGGAGCCTTGTTAACAACGTCATAGGATAGACCAGGCCCCACAGAGGTAGTCCCAGGAGCACTGAAACTCTTCTGATATTTCACGTTCAAATCCTCTAGTCTTCCTCAAGAGATTATAATCACCAATGCCATCATCAAAAGCAACTTCCCAGCCTGGCTCCTGACTAACTCCCCAGCATCATTATTCTTCATGACTTATAATTCTCCCATTCCCAGAATAACAAATAGGTTTCATCTCTTATGTCACCACTATTTAATTAAGAGTAGTTGCCTAGTATGTTAATTTGTGAAAGGTTCAATGCCTCTGCTCAATCCCAGTGAGATATAACACTCTGTGATAGATTAGCTATGTCTGCTATGGATATGGAATGGGGGAGACTGCAATACGTGAGCTATGTATCCCCATCCATGCCCTATATCAAATTCTGAACAATGCTGCATTCCCCAAATGCTTAACACTTTTTTATACCTCCACGTTTTCATATGGGACTATAATATCTTTGCCTCTTTTTCCATTTAGTTAATGCCTATTTGCCGTCCTTCAAGGCCTGATTTCTCCTCTATAGCTTTCTCTGAGCATTCTTCCTTATCCTTGGGTCCAAGTGGGATTAATAACTCTCTCCACCATGCTTTTAATATTGGATTATCATTGCAAGTGTCGCACTGATCTGGGTAATTGTGATGCTGTGCAAGAATAACTTCTAGAGAGAAGTTCTTGGTGGATGGGCTGAGAAGACAGACCACAAAAGAGACCGGTAGTGACACTCTGGTGGGAAAAGGAAAACAAAAAAAGAAGAGATGTTTGTGAGGGGAATAGGAGACAAAAAATAGAACATATAAGAATAGCTAAAACAAAAATTCGAGAGACCTTCCCCCTTATAGATACCAGTGAGGGTTTAGCTACAGAATATTCAGAGCAGAGTGAGTAATCAGTGAAAAGAAAAGCATAATCATATATTGCTAGAAGTCCCACACTAAAAGGAAATACTGAAGGGTGAAGGAAGATGATCCCAGAGGGAAGCACAAAATGCAGGAAGAAATAAGACGCCACGTAAAGGGTAAAAATATACGTAAATTGAAAGGGATATTGCCTGTTTAACTCAATAGTAAGGATGTCTTATGAAGTTTAAAATACATGTTGTATTAAAATACCTTACAACTAGAGCTTAAAAGGCAAGAGGAAAGGAAATGGAGTTCAAATATTCTAGGGTTCTTGCATTTACCAGGATATGGTAAAAAAAAAAAATTTATATATGGGACTTTAATAAGTAAAGGATGTACATTTTAATGTCTAAGGTAAGCACTAAGGGAATAGTTTAAAATATAGAACTCATAAGCTAATAGATGGGCAAAATTAAATATTAAAAATAATTGAAATGAAGACAAGGAGAGAGAGAAAAAGGAACAAAGAACGGGCAGGACCACTAGAACATATATAGCAAAATGTCAGCATTCTTATCCCAGTAATGGCAAAGCAGCTTGTCTCAGACTGACCCTCCCATATTAATAATAATGTCATTATTATTAAAATACAATTATATATTATATTACTAATAGTTATAAATTACTCAGAAGGAAGCTCTGGGGAAAAAAATCTTTGTTTGAAGGCTTTGGAATGTAAACAAAAGCAGGTAGAAAATGGAGAGAAATTAATCTTGCAAACAAGGACACACTGGATGAGTTTCATTTTTTTATTTGAATTTTATTTATTTTTTTGTACAGCAGGTTCTTATTAGTTATCTGTTTTATACATGTTAGTGTCTATATGTCAATCCCAATCTCCCAATTCACCCCCCCCACCTCCTCACCCCCCTCTGGGTGAGATTCATATTTAATTAGCTCTTCTCTTAAGAACACCCTCCACATTACACAAGGCAAGGCGGCTAAAACTCAAGCAAAAACCCAATATGTCAACATCCAGAATAATAGAGGGGGACATCACTACATATCCCACAGATATTAAAAGTATAATAAAGGAATATTATGAACAACTTTATGCTGATGAATTCAACCTACATATGGACAAATCCCTTGAAAGACACAAATTACGAAAACAAACTCAAGAAAAAAGTGGAAAATCTAAATAACTTTGTATTTCTTTTAAATGTACATCATGTAAAATTTCCCCAAAGCAAATCTTCCAAGCTTAGATGGCTTCTTTGGTAAACTCTATGAAACACTTAAAGAATAAATAATGCCTACTTTACATAAAATTTTTCAGAAAATAAAGATGTGACCACTTCCCAATCCATTTTTGTGAGACCAGTATTATTACCCTGATTTTAAAAACCAAAAATATTACAAGAAAAGAAATCTGCAGACCAATATCTATTATGAATATAGACACAAAATCCATTTAAAATATTATCAAATGGAATCCAACACTATATAAAAAGAATATGACCTCATGACCAAGGGTAGTTTACCCTAGGAATGCAAAGTTGATTTAGCATTCAAAAAATCAACCAATGTAATTCACCATATCAACAGAGTAAACAAACAAACAAAAACATAATCATCTCAATAGATGCAGAAAAAGCATTTGACAAAAAAAACAAAAACAAAAAAAAAAAACAATAAAAACGAATTCTCAGTGAGCACAGAATAGAAGGGAAATTCCTCAAACTGATGACAGTCATTCCACAAAATACTTACTGCTAACATCACACTAAATGGTAAAAGACTAAATGCCATCACTCTAAGATGGGAACAAGGGAAGGATGCCATCATTTGCCAACTCTATTAAATATTGTACTAGAAGTTCTAGTAATGCAAACATGGCAAGAAAAATAAGTAAAAGGCAAATGTATTGAAAAGGAAGAAGTAAAATTGTTTTTATGTGAGGATAACACTATTAGCTACATGGAAAGGACTAAGGAATCTGCAAAAATATCTCCTAAAACCAATATGTGAATTTAGCAAGATTATAGGATCCAAAAATCAATTGTATTGTTATATACTAGAAAAAAAAATCAAGCCATACCTTTTCATTCTCTTAATGGTGTCATTTGACAGACAGAAATTCTGAATTTTAATGCAGTCCAATTCATCAATCCTTGTTTTGTGTTAATGTTTTTTAAAAATCTTTATTTATTTATTTATTATACAGCAGTTCTTATTAGTTATCTATTTTATACATATTAGTGTGTACATGTCAATCCCAATCTCCCAATTCATCTCACCACCATCACCCCTACCACCCCGCTTTCCCCCTTTGGTGTCCATACGTCTGTTCTCTACATCTGTGTCTCTATTTCTGCCATGCAAACTGGTTCATCTGTACCATTTTTCTGGATTCCCCATATATGCGTTAACATATGATATTTGTTTTTCTCTTTCTGACTTACTTCACTCTGTATGACAGTCTCTAGGTCCATCCATGTCTCTACAAATGACCCAATTTCATTCCTTTTTATGGCTGAGTAATATTCCATTGTGGTTAATGTTTTTGATATTATATTTAAGACAGCTTTTCTAATTCAAAGCTGTATTGATTTACCTGTCCTGGTTAGATCTGCAATCTACCTGGGTTTATTGTTTGTATGTGGTGTAAGATAGGGGAAAAGTTTCATTTTTTCCATATGAATATACAATTGTATATTTGCCCCAGTATCACTTATAAAAAATACCGTCTTCTTACCACTACTCTGTAGTATCACCTTTGTCATGAATAAAACATATATGCATAGGAAAAAAATCCAAGCCAAATTAAATTTAAAAAACAATTCTATTTACTATAACATCCAAAACCTTTAAATACTTCTGAATGAATTTAACAAAATCATGCAAGACCTGTACACTGAAAACTACAAAACAGTATGAGAGAAATTAAAGAAGATCAAAATAAATGAAGAGCTCCAGCAAGATCCTAAATTGCAAGGCTCAATATTAAGATGTAAGTTCTTCCCAACTTGATCTGTAGATTCAACACTGTCCCTGTCAAAAGCCTAGCAGGTGTTTTTATAGACATGGACAAGGTGATCCTAAGATTCAGATGGAAATGGAAAGGACCTAGAAAAAGCAAAAAATAATCTTAAAAAGAAAAACAAAGTTGGAGAACTTGCACTAAACAATTTCAAGACTTACTAAAAACTACAAGCCAGTGTGGTCTTGTCATAAGGATAAATAAATCAGTGAAATATAACAGAGTCCAGAAATAGACCCACACACATGCAGTGGCTTAACTATTTACAAAGGTGCCAGTGCAATTCAGTAGGGGAAAGAACAGTTTATTCAACAAATGTTGCTGGAGCAACCATATGTCTAAATGCAAAAAATAAACCTTGACCCTCACATGATACACAAAAATTAGTTAAAATGGAATTTCGACAAAATCTATAATGCTTCTAGAAAAAAAAAATTGGAGAATATCTTTGTGACTTTGCAGTAAGCAAAATTTCTCGGCTAGGAAAAAAATAAACACTAACCATAAGGGGAAAAAATGGTAAGTTGGATTTTATCCAAATGTTTTAAAATATGTGCTTCAAAATTATATTAAGAAAATGAAAAGGCAAACCACAGATGAGGGGAAAATATTTGCAACACCTATAACTTGTCATTAGAAGACAAACAACCTAACAAAAAGTGGGTAAAAGATTTGACCAGACGCATCGTAAAAGAAGATATGCAAATGACCAACCATCCTCAACATCATTAGTCATCAGGAAAATGAACATTAAAACCACAGTTTTAATTAATACCCACCAGGAGAATGGCTAGAATTTATTTTATTTATTTATTTATTTATACTTTTGGCTGCACTGGGTGTTCATTGTTGCGCACGGGCGTTCTCTAGTTGTGGCGGGCGGGAGCTACTCTTCGTTGAGGTGTGCAGGCTTCTCATTGCGGTGACTTCTCTTATTGTGGAGCACAGGCTCTAGAGCGCACAGGCTTCAGCAGTTGTGGCTAGTGGGCTCAGTAGTTGTGGCACACGGGCTTAGTTGCTCCGTGGCATGTGGGATCTTCCCGGACCAGGGATCGAACCCGTGTCCCCTGCATTGGCAGGTGGATTCCTAACAACTGTGCCACCAGTGAAGTCCCCAGAATGGCTAGAATTAAGATGGCTTATAATAACCAAGTGTTGCCAGAAATGTACAACCACGAGA
Organism: Balaenoptera acutorostrata; assembly: GCF_949987535.1. Lineage (NCBI taxonomy): Eukaryota > Metazoa > Chordata > Mammalia > Artiodactyla > Balaenopteridae > Balaenoptera > Balaenoptera acutorostrata. Next base: position 113,126,338 of record NC_080069.1, on the reverse strand, counting down.
ACTCTCATACTTTGCTGATGGGAGTGCAACAAAGTACAACCACTTTGGAAAACTATTTAGCAGTTTCTTATAAAGGTGAACATGTATTTATTATATGATTCAGAAATTCTATTCCAAATATTTATCCAAAAGGAATGAAGCCATATATCCACAAATGACTTGTATCAAATGTTCATAATAGTTGTGTTCATAATAGCCAAAGCTAAAAACAATCTGAATGTTCATCAACAAATAAAAGGATAAACAAACTGCTGTGTATTTACATACTGGAATGCTACCCAGGATTTTAAAAGAACAAACTACTGATAAACACAACAACATGGGTAATCTTACAAGACATTACACTGAGCAAAGAAAACAAGAAACAAAAAAGTACATGTAATATGATGCCATTCATATGACGTTCAGAAAAATGGGCAGAAGACATGAATAGACATTTTTCCAAAGGAGGCATACAGATGGCCAACAGGCATATGAAAAGATTGCTCAACATCACTAATCAGCAGGGAAATGCAAATCAAAACCACAATGAGATATCACCTCATGCCTGTCAGAATGCCTATGATCAAAAAGACAAGAAACAAGAGTCATCAACGATGTGGAGAAAAGGGAACCCTCTGCCTGACTGAATGATAAGGATGGTCAGATTCAGACCAGTGAGAAGAAGGTTACCCAACAATGTTGATGCAGGATTATCCAGAAAGGCCCACAAACCAGGGTAGTCAGTAAACCTGTGGGCACAGTGCCTGACTTGAAGGGCTTACAGAATTTTAGTTGCGACTTAGAAAAAATAATGTATTGTCCAAAATGCTAAAATAAAATGGTAAAATTGAAATTATAAATGTTTAAATGTCTATAAAATATAATATGTTAACCAGTCAATTAAAACCCATATATGAAAACTATACTTATGTAAATTATATTAGATGTGGTATATAGATGCATTTTAATATGTTTGGTAGGATATAGGTATAAGTATCCAAAAAGTATCTGCCTTAACAGCACAGAGGCCAGGAAAATGTTGATTACGTGTCAGTTATAACTTTTTTGTTAAATCTAATAAAGTCCCCCATTCTTTTTGTGCACAAGGAGATTGCAATTTCTTCTTCCATTTCCGGAAACATAGGAGAAGTCAATCTACGTGGTCCTGGGAACCAGGAGCCCAAGCTCTTGAAGAGAGATTCCTAAATGACCAACAGACAAAAACTAGGCATCAGACACTTGTTAGAGCCTTTCCTTCATGGAACCCCTCAGCCTGGAGCACATTTGGAGTCCCTCCATTTCTTCTTATTCTGCTGCCTTGTGTGCCATCCCAAGATTTGCAAAGGCAACCGACAATGTCTTGGGTCACGTTATCTGGGATCTTGCCACCGAGCTACTTCCCTTAAGCGAGCAAACCAGATCCTGGAAAATTCCTAAAGCATAAGTCATTTATTTGAACATGTGCTTACTGCATTTTTTGTGATCGCTGACCTTCAGAATGCAAAGAATATGGGTTTAGGCATCACTCAGACCTATGCCACATTCGTCAGAGGTAAGGCCTCAGATCTTGGTCATCAGTTAGCAGGGGTTGGACACAGCACTCGGCTGTGGGTTCTGGTCCTGGTTCTGCCATTCACAGGCTTTATGACCTCACAGAAATCTCTTCTTTCTGAGCCTCAATCATTTCATCTGGAGACACAAGGAAGAACCCCAATTTCACAGAGCTGCTTTCATGATAATTAATAAGATATTGTGTATGATGGGATTAGCACAATGCCAGGCATGTAGTCAGTGCTCAAAACAGGGAGCAGATCTGCAAGGCAGAAATAGAGACACAGATGTAGAGAACAAACATATGGACACCAAGGGGGGAAAGCGGAGGGGGTGGTGGTGAGATGAATTGGGAGATTGGGATTGACATATATACACTGATATGTATAAAATAGATAACTAATAAAAACCTGCTGTATTAAAAAAAACAAAACAAAACAGGGAGCTGATTAACAGTTGTCAGGGCGGGGTGGGGCGGAAGAGTAGGGAATGGAGAGTGACTACTTAATGCGTACAGGGTTTCCTTTGGAATGATGAAAGTGTTCTGGAGGTAAATATTGCACAACATTGTGAATGCACTAAATGCCACTCAGTAGTACACTCTGAAATGGTTAAAGTGGTCAGCTTTATGTTTAAAAAAAACAAACACTGCCCGACATCCCCCCCACCACCCTTTTCCACCTCATAGAGTGAGTGGGGAGGAAGTAGAAACCAGGATCTGTCCTGAGTCCCTCCTACAGAGGCAAGAACTGAGAACCAAGACAAGCAGGCACTTGAGTATCCCTGTAGTAGGGGGAGGGAGGAGCTTGGAGTTGGAGCTTCACCAAACGTGGCCAGAGGCGGGGAGGAGGGAAGTCAGCAGCAGACGGGAGATACGTGGGCACAGCTTTTCAGACCTCAGGGAACCAGTTTTCAGTGAATATTATCATGGTGTGCAGAGGGCAAGTTACAGATCAGAAAGGAGATAGCAATCCTGGGAAGAGTGAGTCACGGGGAGAAGAAAGAAAACGTCACTCATCTAAAGAGGAAATGAATGACCAAGAGGCAGCCCGATAGGGTGCAGAGGTCTCCATCCGAGGCTTATTAACAGAATCATCTGGAAGTATATTACCATCACCAACGCCCACCACATCACCACACCCTCCACCCTCCATCCCCTGCCCCATCCCTGCTGGGATCCTGGTTATGGAGGTCTTGAGCCTTGGGGCATGTGATGGAAATGGACCACACATTGGAATTTCACTGTTGCCTCCCATGACTTTCTAGCTGTACCACTCTGGACAAGTAACCTGATTTTTCTGCATCTTAGTTTCCTCGTTTATGAAACAGGAAAATCTACTCATAGGCTGTTGGTAAGAGTTCATGAAATACGTAAAGTACATGCCACAGAGTCGGCTCTTAATATTTATTTATTCCCTTTCCCCTTCTCTAACGGTGCAAGCCACACTCACGAATCCATTCTCTCTTTCCATCAGGCCATAAAGCAAAAGAAGGAACAGCAGGGGATTTTAAATAGAGAACAGGAACCATTTCCTGTAATATATGTGTTTAAAAAATGACATTTTTTAAAGAGAACCCTTGTGTAAGGGTTAAAATCAGCACTAGAGGCAGCTTTATTCACAGTAGTCAAAAAAAAAAAGAAGAAGAAAAAAGAAAAGAAACAACCCAAATGTCCACGGACTATTGACTACATAAGTCAAGTGAGGTATACATTAAATATTTACACAGCAATAAAGAATATAAAACAGCTGATACACACAGCAACATGGATGTCAACAGACATGGTGAACAAAGAAGCCAGACACAAAATAGTACATTCTGTATCATAGCAGTATTCTGCATGCTGTGTGCCACATCTCTGCTCTTCTGTACTTCCATAATTTCACTTGTTAAGTTCTTTGCTTGCAGTTATATTGAGATGCTTCCAGGTCAACACTTGTGCCATTGTGATGTTCTTCGCAGTGTTCTAGGGCTAGGGCCCTCAGGGGCAAAACAGAACTAAAAACTCAGACCCACCGAGGTGGACCGTCCCTGCTTCCCAGCCCTTTTGAACACCCTTCCCGTGTATGGAGAATATCCCACACATTATGGGTCCCTCCTCCCCAAGGTACAAGCCAGAAAGCTCACTTACCCACCCTCTCTTGGAGCTGGAGTGCAGGCGTGTGAGCTAGGCTCTACGCATCAGACGTGAAATAAAAATGACTTCAGGGCTTTCCTGGTGGCGCAGTGGTTGAGAGTCCACCTGCCAATGCAGGGGACACGGGTTCGAGCCCTGGTCCGGGAAGATCCCACATGCTGGGGAGCAACTAAGCCCGTGAGCCACAACTACTGAGCCTGCGCTCTAGAGCCTGCGAGCCACAACTACTGAAGCCCGCGCACCTAGAGCCCGTGCTCCGCAACAAGAGAAGCCACCGCAATGAGCAGCCTGCGCACCACAAAGAAGAGTAGCCCCCGCTCGCCGCAACTAGAGAAAGCCCGCGTGCAGCAATGAAGACCCAATGCAGCCAAAAATAAATTTAAAAAAAAAAAAGTGACTTCAATTCTAAGTAGAGAAAACTGGGCAAGCAGGCACTATGCAGAATGAATCCATTTTCTGGCAAGCGTGGCTGTAGAAGCTGCCAGCTTTCAGGGGCAGCAGTGGTGGGGTTTTGTCAGCCGAGGTGCAATCTGAGACGCCTGTGTCCGATGGCTGCAGCAGACACCTCACTGGAGCAATAGCTGCTGTTCCCAGGCATGAAGCCTCTGAGCCCGATTCTCTGGTCCAGCCAGTGTTTCCATGAGCTACACAATGTCCTTTAATAAATTCCTTCCTGCTGAAATGGGCTAGAGGAACCTATTAGTTCTGTTTCTCTGGAGAACCCTGACTGATACAGTGGGTGATCCACTCAGGGCTCTTAGCACAATAGGACATGTGTTTATGTATGTACATATGTATATGGGGGAGATAGATATAGATGAAGATATAAATAGCTTTAGTTTTAGTTGTTCACTCCCACGATTGTCAGGGTTGGAAAGTCTAAAATTCACAGGGCAGGCCAGCAGGCTGGAAACTCAGGTAGGCGTTGATACTGTAGTCTTGAAGCAGAATTTAGGAGTTTGGGATTAACTGATACACACTACTATATATAAAATAGATAAACAACTAGGACCTACTGTATAGCACAGGGAACTATATTCTATATCTTGTAATAACCTATAATGGAAAAGAATCTGAAAAAGAATAAATATAGGTATGTATATATATAACTGAATCACTTTGCTGTACACCTGAAACTAACATAACATTGCAAATCAACTATACTACAATTTTTAAGATTAAGAAAAAAAAAGAATTTCTTCTTCTCTTGGAAACCTCAGTCTTTGTTCTTAAGGCCTTTCAACTGATTAGATGAGGCCCAGCCACATTATCAAGGGTCATCTCCTTTCCTAAAAGTCAACTGACTGTAGTGTTAACCATGTTTGCAAAATGCCTTCACAGCCACACCCAGATTAGTGTTTGATTAAATAACTGTACCCAGCCAAGCTGACCCAGAAAACGAACCATCACACCCACCAAATTCCAGAAATGAGCATTCATATGATGAGCATTAAGATGCTTCACTCTGAAGAAGCCTTCATGGCACATTTGACATAGTTTCTATGTACAAAAGTTTCACACACAGTTGTCCATACAAAACAAAGTCCACCTAATCTAGGAACCTGCATTCAAGAGGAGACTATCTCTAGAATCCATCCCATCCCCCCATCCCCACAGCCCTTCACCTGGCACCCAGCTGCTATCCTCTCTCACCTGGACCACAGCCACAGCCTCATCACTGTTCTGCCTCCCTCTGGATCTTCCTGCTCTACTCAGTCATCCAGCCTACCCGAGGGTACTCTTTCTAAATCTCTAGACTGATTGTGTCTCTGCTGATTCAAATTCCTTCCAGAGCCATCCTACTGCGTCTGTCATCCCAGGTCAGCAGCTGTTAACGTTTGGTGGCAAGCAGCAGACCCCCAAATCTGACCAATTTAAGTGACAGGGGAATTCATGGAGCATCCCTCCAGGATGGAAGTAAGAGTTAAAGTCTTGATTAAGAAGGTCAGGAATCCAGGTTTCCCTGGTGATCTTGGAAGCTAGAACTAATGGACAGTGTTTTCAAAGCCCAGCTGTGGGGATAAATCAGAGTCAGTCATCTCAATCTCCATGCAACTCTACTCGGGGGTCAGTGTATAAGAAGAGGGTGTTTAACCATATTAACAAATTGAAGGAGAAAAACCATATGATCATCTCAATAGATGCAGAGAAAGCTTTTGACAAAATTCAACACCCATTTATGATAAAAACCCTGCAGAAAGTAGGCATAGAGGAACTTTCCTCAACATAATAAAGGCCATATATGACAAACCCACAGCCAACATCGTCCTCAATGGTGAAAAACTTAAACCATTTCCACTAAGATCAGGAACAAGACAAGGTTGCCCACTCTCACCACTATTATTCAACATAGTTTTGGAAGTTTTAGTCACAGCAATCAGAGAAGAAAAAGAAATAAAAGAAATCCAAATCGGAAAAGAAGAAGTAAAGCTGTCACTGTTTGCAGATGACATGATACTATACATAGAGAATCCTAAAGATGCCACCAGAAAACTAGTAGAGCTAATCAATGAATTTGGTAAAGTAGCAGGATACAAAATTAATGCCCAGAAATCTCTTGCATTCCTATTCAATAATGATGAAAAATCTGAAAGTGAAATTAAGAAAACACTCCCATTTACCATTGCAACAAAAAGAATAAAATACCTAGGAATAAACCTACCTAAGGAGACAAAAGACCTGTATGCAGAAAATTATAAGACACTGATGAAAGAAATTAAAGATGATACAAATAGATGCAGAGACATACCATGTTCTTGGATTGGAAGAATCAACATTGTGAAAATGACTCTACTACCCAAAGCAATCTACAGATTCAATGCAATCCCTATCAAACTACCACTGGCATTTTTCACAGAACCAGAACAAAAAATTTCACAATTTGTATGGAAATGCAAAAGACCCCGAATAGCCAAAGCAATCTTGAGAAAGAAAAACGGAGCTGGAGGAATCAGGCCCCCTGACTTCAGACTATACTACAAAGCTACAGTAATCAAGACAGTTTGGTACTGGCACAAAAACAGAAATATAGATCAATGGAACAGGATAGAAAGCCCAGAGATAAACCCACGCACATATGGTCACCTTATCTTTGATAAAGGAGGCAAGAATATACAATGGAGAAAAGACAGCCTCTTCAATAAGTGGTGCTGGGAAAACTGGACAGCTACATGTAAAAGAATGAAATTAGAACACTCTCTAACACCATACACAAAAATAAACTCAAAATGGATTAAAGACCTAAATGTAAGGTCAGACACTATCAAACTCTTAGAGGAAAATATAGGCAGAACACTCTATGACATAAATCACAGCAAGATCCTTTTTGACCTACCTCCTAGAGAAATGGAAATAAACAAATGGGACCTAATGAAACTTTAAAGCTTTTGCACAGCAAAGGAACCCATAAGACGAAAAGACAACCCTCAGAATGGGAGAAAATATTAGCAAGTGAAGCAACTGACAAAGGGTTAATCTCCAAAATTTACAAGCAGCTCATGCAGCTCAATATCAAAAAAACAAACAACCCAATCCAAAAATGGGCAGAAGACCTAAATAGACATTTCTCCAAAGAAGATATACAGATTGCCAACATACACATGTAAAAATGCTCAACATCATTAATCATTAGAGAAATGCAAATCAAAACTACAATGAGATATCATCCCACACCGGTCAGAATGGCCATCATCAAAAAATCTAGAAACAATAAATGCTGGAGAGGGTGTGGAGAAAAGGGAACCCTCTTGCACTGTTGGTGGGAATGTAAATTGATACAGCCACTATGGAGAACAGTATGGAGGTTCCTTAAAAAACTAAAAATAAAACTACCATACAACCCAGCAATCCCACTACTGGGCATATACCCTGAGAATACCATAATTCAAAAAGAGTCATGGGGCTTCCCTGGTGGTGCAGTGGTTGAGAATCTGCCTGCCAATGCAGGGGACACGGGTTCGAGCCCTGGTCTGGGAGGATCCCACATGCCACGGAGCAACTGGGCCCGTGAGCCACAATTACTGAGCCTGTGCGTCTGGAGTCTGTGCTCCGCAACAGGAGAGGCCGCGATAGTGAGAGGCCCGCGCACCGCGATGAAGAGTGGCCCCCGCTTGCCACAACTAGAGAAAGCCCTCACACAGAAACAAAGACCCAACACAGCCATAAACAAATAAATTAAAAAAAAAAAAAAGAGTCATGTACCACAATGTTCATTGCAGCTCTGTTTACAATAGCCAGGACATGGAAGCAACCTAAGTGTCCATCGACAGATGAATGGATAAAGAAGATGTGGCACATATATACAATGGAATATTATTCAGCCATAAAAAGAAATGAAATTGAGTTATTTGTAGTGAGGTGGATGGATCTAGAGTCTGTCATACAGAGTGAAGTAAGTCAGAAAGAGAAAAACAAGTACCGTATGCTAACACATATATATGGAATCTAAAAAGAAAAAAAAAAGCTCATGAAGAACCTAGGGGCAAGACGGGAATAAAGAAGCAGACCACTAGAGAATGGACTTGAGGACACGGGGAGGGGGAAGGGTAAGCTGGGACAAAGTGAGAGAGTGGCATGGACATATATACACTACCAAACGTGAAACAGATAGCTAGTGGGAAGCAGCCGCATAGCACAGGGATCAGCTCGGTGCTTGGTGACCACCTAGAGGGGTGGGATAGGGAGGGTGGGAGGGAGTGAGATGCAAGAGGGAAGAGATATGGGGATATATGTATATGTATAACTGATTCACTTTGTTAGACAGCAGAAACTAACACACCATTGTAAAGCAATTATACTCCAATAAAGATGTTAAAAAAAAGAAAAAGAAGAGGGTGTTTAATTGGCCAGGATTGATTCACAGGCGCACCTCTTGGCCAGGAAAGGGCCGCTGATGGAACCACCAAGACTAAAATTAACAAGAGAGGGAAGGATTCTCAGTAAAGTCGGGGTATTAGCAGAAGAGAGGAAATAGAGACCGGTCCAGCAAGGACAAGACACAGCTACGCCACACCCACTTCTGGCACCAGAAGGATCCCTCCACATCAGCACAGCTAGGGGAGCAAGAAAGGATTGCATTCTCTGAATTCAACAGGGCCAGGAAGGAATGATGGAAGTAGTCCCCAGCCAACTAAGGAGAAACAAGGGCTTTCTGGACCATAAGACAGTAGACACAGCCAGGGACCCTCAGCCTGGACCCCAATTTCCCCCACTGTTTCTGTGCCATGGTTCTTCACAAGGAACTCTTAAGCCCAAAATGGGAGCATGAAGAACCTTTCCCAATCTCTTACCTTATCCCTCTGTCCTCTCCTCTCTCGTAGCTGGCTATTGGGATCTGTGTGGCTGGGCAAAGTGTCTCAGGGCTCTGGAGTCAAGCAGGGGAGGGCAGAGCAGCATGAGTTAGAAGGGAGATCACACTTACCTGAGTTTCTCTCCTTTCACTGTTTTCTTCTTTATCGTCTGCTCTACCCCCACTGGAATGTGAGCTCCATGTGGGCAGAAGCCCATCTGTCTTTTTTGAGTTTGAACTCTATTGAAGATTTTTTTTAATTGAGGTATAGTTGATTTACAATATTCATTTCAGGTGTACAACATAGTGATTCATTATTTTTATAGATTATAGTATATTTGAAGTTATTATAAAATATTGGCTATATTCCCCATGCTGTACAATGTATGAAATAAACTACAACGATCTGTTGTGCAGCCTCATTGGTCTTGATCACTCCCTGTTGTAGCCCCAAGCATATGACAGTAACCGGCATGTAGTAGGCAGTTAGGAATATAAATATTTGTGACTGAACTAATAGCCTGCAAGTAAGGCGGAGGCTACAGCCCACCTCCGCCTTTGACCCTGAGCCAGACAAGCAAGATTAGGCCTGGAAGTGAGTCAAACCAGGAAGCAAGAAGAAGCTGGATGGAGGAAAGAGCACAGCTCTAGATTCAGCCAGACCTGGGTCCTAACCTGGCTCTGGCACGCGTGGAGCACGTCACTTAACCGCCCTGAGTCTCGGTATCCTTGGTTTTGAAATGTGGATTATACCACCTATTTCACACTGTTGGGTTGAAAATAAATGAGAATGAAATGTGTAAAATTGGCACAGAGTAAATGCTCTCCTCCCCAGATGCCTTTCGTCTCTGTTGTATGCTCAGTAAGGGAGGAAGTTGTTTTAATCAGATGGTGGGAACTGAACGCTACATTTCCTGGGGCTGGGGAGTTGGGCATTTTAGGAGAGCAGCCTGGAGAAAGCAATTCCTAACCCACAGGATGGGGGGATGGGGTGGGGGGGATGAAACATTAGCAGTGAAAGATCTAGACCATGACAGGCCCAGGGATCCCAGTGGAAAGTCTCCTGCTGCAAACCTCCAGCACATTTAGCCTGTGGCTAGGAGAAAGGTCACTTCCGTGTTACCTCTGCTTCTGGGGATGGTATCAAAAGCATAGCAGGCAATTTGGAAAAAGAACTTTATTAACTTCATGAAAAACAGCTGCCGTGAGTCAAGATCTGGGCAACGACAGAGCTCTGGTGGCTTCCAATCAATGGCCTGGAAAAAGCCACCTGTTCCCTCTATATCCTCAGACCAGGGTCTCAGTTGGGGTCCCAAGAAGAACACCCCACCTCCTTGCCTCCTCTGTGCAGGCACAGATTCAGGCAGTGCATTCTCATTAGACATTAGATTCCCCTGCTCTGTGGATGTCTCACTGAACAGGAAAATGAACCATCAATGCTCCAGACATTCAGGACAGGACAGATCTAGCACACCAGCTACTGTTCTGGATCAGCAACCAGGAACACCACATTCTGAATAACCAATCAGAAAGTCAACACTCTGGAGGACCACCCAGAATTCTAGAATGCAAAATAAGAGCCCCTTAACTTTCTAGATGATTCCATCAGGAGTCCCATATTTTAGAATGCCTGTATTCCAGATCAACCAGAAATCTGACATTCTAGGTGATCAACCAGGAAACCAGTGTTCTGGCATTCCAAAGGAGAACCACTCCTAACATTCTAGATGGTTCACCAGGAATTCAGCATTCTAGATCGACAAACAAGACCACAGTACTCCAGATCGTGGTGAGAGACCCAGAGTTCTAAATGTCCACCCTGATGCTCTCAACACCAAATCAGAAACCCAACATTGAAGACTATCAACCCTGGCCTCAGCGTTCTGGAATGATGAGCAGTAAGCTCTACCCTCCAGAATGCTGCTGCCCTGTCCCCTCAGAGCTCTGTGGATGGCCGCTCCCCTCCAGGCCCGTCCTCCTGGCGGGGGTCCGGCACGTGGAAGGAGACATAGGGACAAGTCTTGGTGTTGAGGCAAACCAGCTTCCTCAGCGTGGCCGTCTTGACAAGGTTGAAACCCATCTCACCGCCAAATGTGCTCGACTTCCAGTACTCTGGAGAACAGATAGGATTCCCTAAGAGGCCCTTAAGGGAAAAAGGAGCCCCAATTTCTATCATACTCTCCCCAAAGATGGAGTTTGGAGGGCACTTCTCAAGAAGCAGCCCTGGGTAGAACTCCAAGGCATCGATGTCTCCATACAGCTCCTCCAACTCAGCTGCCATCTCCTTCTCTCCTACAAGGGGGAGAAGCCAAAGTCAGAATCATGATGCCATCCATTACGGTTCATCTGGGGAGGGAATCTTCTAGGTCCACCTTTTTCTGGGGAGGAGAATGGACTTCAGAAGAGCACCTTGAGCAAATGAGCACATGCCCTAAAATCTGGCCCGGCTGACTGACCCTGCTCCGGGGCTGCATCTAGGGAAGGAATTTGCTACTGCAGATGGAGTCAAGGGCCTGAATCTGCCACCAAACAGCGTGTGACCTTGAGCAACTCACCCCACTTCTCTGTGCCCTAATTACCTGATCATTAACAACAGGCAGAAGCTACCCATCTTGTTTCCTTCATAGGCAGGTTTCAAGGTCTTATCCTGGTCCAAGACCCTGCGTTCTACCGGAGCTCAGAGATGCAATGTCACTTGTCCAAGATCACATAGAGACTTAGCGACAATGTTCTTTCTGTCTCTCTGGACTGTCATGGGAGACAGACATGGGGTGTCCCTACCTGTCTCCTCAAGTCCACCCTCCACAGGGTACCAGTATACAGTCAGGGGTCATGTCACACCCTGGTCAAAACCTTTCAGTGGCACCCCCATTGTCTGGGACAGGGGTCCCCAAACTTGGCTGCCCAACAACTGGGGATCTTGAACAACAACAAATATATATATATATATATATATATATATATATATATATATATGACATATAGACATATATGTTACATATATTTATTATACATATATTATACAATTTGTGTTTTATATATATACACTTACATATATATACATGTGTATATACATACACATACATATATGTATGGAGAGATATATATAGTCACACATACAGATTCTTGGGTACCACCTAGGTCTACTGAATCAGAATCTCTGGAAGAGACAGCTCAGATTTGGTATTTTTAATTAGTTTTCTAAGTGATTCTCAGGTAGTTGGTCCGTAAACGGGACTTAGGAACCACTAGACAGAATAAAACCCAAAATCTTAGCGTAGAATCCAAGATTCCACACAGTCTGAGGCAGCCTCCTATCACTAACCTCGACCCAGCCACACCTAGGACTGTTCTCCTGCATAGGCTCACTTTTTTTTTTCTTTTTTTTTTAGGCTCATTCTTTTTAACCCCTGTGCCTTTGTACTTTCTGCTCCTCCACCTAGAATGTTCTTCCCTCTATCCTTCACCTGGAAAATCCCTTTTTTTTTTCTTTTTTGGCTGTGTCGTGTCTGTGGCCCCTGCAGTGGAAGTGCAGAGTCTTAACCACTGGACCGCCAGGGAAGTCCCGGAAAATCCCTTTTTATCCTTCAAACCCAGCTGAGAAGCCACCTTCCCTCCCCAAGCAGTCATCTGCCACCCCTCGCCACCCCTGGCACCATGCTCCCACACCCCTCAGATCCCATATGTGCTGGCCATATGGATCACCCGTTCTGTTTCCTCAATGTCTCCTTCACTTCAGCTCAAACCCCTCGAGGGCAGGAGCCATGGCCGGGAAACAGCTGCTCACCTGTGAGCTCCTGGAAAGAGGTGTAGGGCTTCATGCCAAACCTCTTGCGGTACTCATTGAAGGGCTGCAGGCGCAACTCTCTCGATTCCTTGATGACTTCCACAGCCACGTATAGGACACGGTGGTCCGTGTTCCTACCCCCGCCGATCTGCCAAGAGATAAACACAGCTGTGGTCTGAGAGCCAGGCCACATCGTCCTGGAGAAGAAATTCAGGTCAGGAGTCCCTTCTGAGGAGAAAGGATGGCTTGGCCTAGCAGCCACCAAGCTGGGAACCTGGCCCTGGGTCTGCACTGCCATGCTTTCTCAGGGACCCCCTCTGAGGCTCAGCTTCCTCATCTTTAGAGTGTGGAGTGGGCCAGGAGGACTTCTCTAGTCACTCACCAGACACACTGTTCCCCAGCCCTTTGAATTTAGGTGAGAACCCCTAACATTCTGTTAAGGAAGGTTCTGGAACTATTAGGTTCAGCAACTAGGACTCTGAAGAGGAGATGGCCAGCACGGCCACAGTCCAGAGCTCAAGCAGAGGGGACTGGCATTTCAGATCTGGAAATAAAAGGCAGAAAGTTTTCTGAGCTTTCAAGTGATGGAAACAGACGGATGGACAAATGTTAGTTTGAGGGGCCAAAACCTTATGGCTTTCCTAGGATATTTTTTAAACTCTACCTGGCAGAACTGACATGTGTCTGTCACTCTCCAAATCAGTTTTTATCATAGAACAAAGATGTTTAATCTTTTAATGGATTCTGCTAAGGAACTTATTTCTGTTGCTTTCCATTCTCATATCACAGAATTGAGATTAAATAAAATTTACTGAGCATCTAGTATTAAAAAGTGAACCCTGGGGACTTCCCTGGTGGTGCAGTGTTTAAGAATCCGCCTGCCAATGCAGGGACATGGGTTCGAGCCCTGGTCCGGGAAGATCCCACATGCCGCAGAGCAACTAAACCCTTGCGCCACAACTACAGAGCCTGCGCTTTAGAGCCCGCGAGCCACAACTACTGAGCCCACGTGCCACAGCTACTGAAGCCCATGTGCCTAGAGTCCGTGCTGCACAACAAGAGAAGCCACCGCGAAAAGAAGCCCGCGCACCGCAATGAAGAGTAGCCCCCGCTCGCCGCAACTAGAGAAAGCCCACGCGCAGCAACAAGGACCCAACACAGCCAAAAATAAGTAAATAAGCAAATTAAAAAAAAAAAAAAGTGAACCCCCAGCAACCGGCCACCACTAGAAAGAGAAACTGAGCTAGAAGGTAGGAACACAGAGTATCAAGTCACTCCATTCAGACCAGATAAAGCTACACACAGGGAGAGGTGATTACATCTGTTTCTCCTTCTTCCTGCCAAGCCTCCTGGGAGAGGAATTGTGGTGAGCTAGCAGGGAGGGAACTAAAATCTTGCCATGAAAAGTGTAATATATAAACACATTTAGTTTAACTAAACTTGTAGTTTTACTTCAAGACCAAGGGGGTGGTGTAATATATCCTGTGAAGGGAGGGAAATAGGGTTCAAAACCCAAGTAACCTGGTGAGATAAAGGCTCCAAAGGGAATTCCCTGGTAGCCCAGTGGTTAGGACTCTGAGCTTTCACTGCCAAGGGCCGGGGTTCAATCCCTGGTTGGGGAACTAAGATCTCACAAGCCGCACAGCACAGCCAAAAAAAAAAAAAAAAGAAGGCTCCAGAAAAAAAAAAAATCTGATTCATAACTGTTAATGAGCATAGGTCTACTACTGTATAGCACAGGGAACTCTGCTCAATATTATGTAACAACCTGAATGGGAAAAGCATTTGAAAAAGAATAGATACATGTATATGTATAACTGAATCACTGTGCTGTACCCCTGAAACTATCACAACATTGTTAATCGACTCTACTCCAATATAAAATAAAAAGTTTAAAAAGATATTCTTAATGCAAAAGAATTGTCAAAAAAAAAAAAAAAGGAGCATACATCTAAAGAAAGATCTATTGCTCAGGGTGAATTGATAATGATAATGCTAAAGAAAGAGTTCTGTTTGGGTAGAACAAGGACAATTGGGTGAGAAAGAGGAAAAGCATAGTTGGGTGAAGTTATACACCCTGGGGCAAAGCCAGCGGAGGCTGGTGCCAATCTCAGCTGAACCATTTACAAGCTGTGGGGCCCGTTGTGGATTGACTTGCCTGTGTCCCAGAAGGACGTGTTGGAGTCCTAACCCCCAGCACCTGTGAATGTGTGACCTTATTTGCAAATAAATGTAATCAAGGTCATACTCCACTAGGGTGGCCCCAGATCCAATGACTGGCGTCCTGATTAAAAGAGGAAACAGAGACACAGGGAGAACACCACGTTGGAGTGATGCTTCTACAAGCCAAGGAACCCCAAGGATTGTCAGCCACCACCAGAAGCTGAGGGAAAGGGAGGGAACAGATTCTCCCCTGGAGCCTTCAGCAAGAGTACGGCCCTGCTGACACCTTGATTTTGGACTTCTAGCCTCCAGAACTGTGCAACAATAAATTTCTGATTGGTATTAATACCATCTGGGGGAGTTAACTACAAGGGCTTTCTAGAGAAATGTTTGAGGGTTGATCTTTTTCATGGCCTAGATGTTAGTAACATGTAGTAAATGTTTAACGGATGCTTGAATGGATCAATGAATAAATGAATAAAAGGTGATACTTCTCAGGTGTAAGGTGGGAATATTTCTTTCCTTTTCTGGATGTTTCTTTGTCTATGGAGGAAACCCCAGTAGCCTAACACGCTTAGTATCTTTTTCCAACCTCTCCCCCTCACTCCTTATTAGAAGAGGAGTAACTTAGTATCATTGGTGAGTTTGAGCACAGTAACTAGGTGTGCGTCGTTCAAGCTGCCCTCTCTGCCGCTCTTGAATTCAGTTGACACCAGGTAGTATGTTTTCTCTCACACTCCTTGTTCTGGGGGGGCAGGAGGATGTTGGGAGAGGCTTTCCTTGTTTCCATGCTTCCACGTCTTGGTAGCCAAGTTTGTCTATTTGGGGGTTTATTATTAAAAAGCCTGCTTTAGGTTTTCTAGAAATCAGCTTTATCAGTAATAAAGGTGATATTTTGAACTTCCGAAAAAAGAAAAAGAATAAATGTCTGCTGCTTAAAGCCCCCTGGTTTGTGTTCCTTTTGCAGCCCTAGGAAACAAATACAGGGACTGTAGGCAAATTACTTACGCTAAGCCTCTCTTTCTTCATATGCAACAACGAGGAAGGTAGAAGCATGAGTCTGATATGCTTGCAGTAAAATAATCGAGATAAAGAATACAAAGCAGTTATCACAGCGTTGGTCACACGGTAACCCCGAGATGGAACCACGGGTGGGGATTATCAGGGGAGGCCCTGTTTTATCACTTTTCACACTCGCTTTGATATCCTGAGAATCCACACACTTCTGTGACCCTTCTGCCTGGTACCAGGAAATACCAGGGCTTTTCACACATGTCACCATGGACATTGCTTGAAAATTCTTTGGAAACCATGAAGCCCCGCACACGAGTTATTGTCTCTATTCATGTCTGTGTCCCCACAAAGAACAGAGGCCGTAAACCAGCCAGCAGCTGCCCCCTGGCGGCAGCATATGCTAATTGCAGTCAAATTACCAGGGGGAAACCTAAATCCATGTGGTACCACAACTTCATGGTAGGGCTGAGGGATAAGTATGAGAGAGAAGCAGGGGCTGAGGGGAGCTAGGGGAGGAGATGGGAGCTTCCAAACATAGGGAAGGGAAGATCTAGGAGGAAGTTAGTTAGAAATTCCAGAGGGAAAGGCTATATTATTTTGCTAGGGCTGCCATACCAAAGTGCCTAGGTGGCTTAAACAGCAGAAATTTATTTCCTCACAGTTCTGAAGGCTACAAGTCCAAGATCAAGGTGTGAGCAGGGTTGGTTTCATTCTGAGGCCTCTCTCCTCGGCTTAGAGATGGCCATCTTTCCCCTATGTTTTCCCTCTATGCACATCTATATCCTAATCTCCTCTTCTTAAAAGGACGCCGGTCATAGTAGGGCTCACCCAATGACCGCATTTACCTTAATTAACTCTTTAAAGACCCTAGCTCCAAATAGTCACATTCTGAGGTATTGAAGGTTAGGACTTCAACATGGGAATTTGGGGCAGGGGGCAATTCAGCCCATAACAGAGGCCTCTAATGTAATAAAGACCTACTATGTGCAGGCACTTTTGCATATATTGCCATACCCTGAATGTCTACCTGGTCCTCAAATTGCCATGCCCTCTGACCTCTGGGCCTTTGCCATGCTGTCCCCTCCATCTGGAACACAGAGACCCCGGGCCACGAACGCTATCTCTTGCCCTGGGAGACCCCTATCCATTGTTTGGATCTCTGCTCAAACATCACTTCCTTATCCACAATCCCCAACTCTGGGCCAGAAGCCCCTCTCTGAGTTCCCAGAGCATGGTGGGCTTTCTATACTGTGGTTCTTAACATGCTCTTATAATTCTGAAAACATCAGAAAAGCCCTTGGTACAGTGGCTAACATGTAGTAAGTGCTCAAACGATGTTAGCTGTCACATGACTGTTGTTCCTTCCTAGGGTGTACGCACCAAAAATACAAGGACCCAAGAACCACATTGACCCGGTTCACCACTGCATCCCCGGCACCTGGAGTAACGCCTGGTATCGTTGAATGAATGAAAGAATGAGAGAATGAATGAAGGAATGATCACGACCTCCCAGTAGGGGTGACACTCTCCCCCTTTCACAGAAAACTGGGGTTTGGATCCCAGAGCCCAGCGGCCCTCCCCAGTGCTCCTCTGGGGCTCACCCGGCCTGCGGGCTGGCGAGAGAAGGCGTCCACCAGGGCCTCGACCCCGTAGTCCACCAGCATGGAGGTGTTGAACAGGAACTGCTTGTAGCTGTAGTTCTGGGGGCCCACCCGGAAGGAGTCGGGCATGAGTGGGTGCCAGTGGTAGAGCTGGTTGAACTCCATGGCAATTCGGTTACGGTACTGGAACTGGGTGCCTAACAGCAGCTCCGGGTCAAACTTGAGCTTCAGGAAGTAGCCACTCAGCTGCTGCACGTACTCCTCGATCACAATCTTGATGGTCTCCCCTGGGACGAAGGATGGGGAATGGGGTCAACAGAGCACAGGGTCTTAGCCACCAGGCTTGGGAAGTGGGCCAGTTCATGCAAAGGGCTTGGTTTGGCCTCTTTACCATTGTAATGGTTGTTTGATTTTATTTGGCCACTTTCACTTTGCCTTTTTGTCACGGGGCGTGAAAATGGAACTTTCTGTCTCAGGCTGCACTGATGTCCCAAGACAGGAGCCATCTGCTAGTCCCATGTTCCCTGGGGACGTCACAGGCCAGGCTGAGCAGGACACGTAAAGGAAGTATCTGAGGACGGGTTTTGTGACCCTCCGGTGGCCACCTTCCCACAGCCCATTAAAAGAGGCTGGAGACACCACAAAAGATGGGCTCATAGAGATTAACTTAGTGAGGGAATCTCAGCGTGCCTAAGGTGATGGGGGTGAGGGGAGCTCCCAAGAGACCATTTTAAGAGCTGCAGCAGCAAACAAGGGACACTGGAGACATAAGTGAATCTCATCCCAAATATAATCCTCCTATCTTCCTATGTATCAAATTCCTCTGCCCCCTCAGGAACCAGCTACAGAGCAAAGAGCCAGGGAAGACACAAAAGGAACATTCCATAACACAATGAAAACTGGTCAGCTAGATATTAGAAGAAGCTGATATTTTGGCCAACTAACCACTAGACAAATTGACTTTTAGCAAATTGATCTGGAGCCACCGGAACTGCAATCAGCAGACCTGGGTTTAAATCTTGGCTTCACCATTTCTAGCCACCCGAGCTGGGGTTGTGCTACTTACTCTCTCTGAAGCTCACTCCCCTTATCTGTAAAATGTGTACTAGAATCATACCAGTATAACAATATTCACAGGGTCGCTGAGAGGAGTAGACAATGAATGCATCTGAACTGCTTGGTACAGGGCCTGGCATAATACGGAGGGTCAATACGTGTAGAAGTGGGAACACTACGTGGAGGTGTGAGGGGAGAATCCCCTCCCCATACGCACAAGTCACAAAAGATTAGACTAAGGCTCACACCCCTTCCCCACTCAGGAAAGCACTCCCCTCAAGATGTGGTGGAAGCAGCATAAACTCTGGTGGCAGCCAGACCTGGTTCAAGTCTCTCTGCACCGAATGGCCTTGGAGAATTCACTTACCCTCTCTGCATCTTAATCTTCACAGCAAAGGGTAATCCTATCTGGGTCCTAAGGCTGTCGGGGAGGGTTGAATGAAGCACCGGAGGTGCAGGGCCCTAGGGGTCCCGCCTCTGGCCACAGCTTCATCACCAGTTGGTATGCTGGGCAGCCTGCAGACACAGACTTGCCCTCTCTGATCAAAGTCTTTATAATACTGGCACTTCTGAACCAGCCCCTTCTAGTTCTTTAGGCCGTTCCTAACCCCAGTGCATGGCTCTTCCAGGCACCAGTGAATCAGCCACTATAATTGGGAACAGTCACGCCCAGTGATGCTCAGAGGCGGGGGCAGAGGCTCAGTGGTGACTCAGAACGAATACGGTCTGGACAGGTGTGTCGGGCGGGCCAAGCTCCCAGGCCAAAAACCATCCAACATTTCAGGCTGCAGGCTCACCCCTGTAGGGGACAAAAAAATATCTTGTCCCTGGGCTTCCCTGGTGGCGCAGTGGTTGAGAATCTGCCTGCCAACGCAGGGGACACGGGTTCGAGCCCTAGTCTGGGAAGATCCCACATACCGCAGAGCAACTAGGCCCGTGAGCCACAACTACTGAGCCTGCGCGTCTGGAGCCTGTGCTCCGCAACAAGAGAGGCTGCGATAGTGAGAGGCTCGCACACCGCAATGAAGAGTGGCCCCCACTTGCCGCAACTAGAGAAAGCCCTCGCACAGAAACGAAGACCCAACACAGCCAAAAAAAAAGAATAAATAAATAAATAAATAAATAATTAAAAAAAAAAAAAAAATCTTGTCCCTGAGGCACCCAGAAGCTACCAACCTCCAGGACGGCAGATGCATGCAGGGCAGGAAACAAGGATTCCCAAAGCCCAGGCAAGCTAGGGTATCTGCTGAGGATGTCCCTGAGTGCTCCTGGGATGATGGGGAAACTGAGATTTGGGGTGGCTAATCAGATTTGCTGCTAGTCACCCAGCTAATGATCAGCTATCGCAGCCCTCCATTTTCTGAAGGCCTACTATGTGCTAAGTACTTTCCCATTCATCATCTCAACAAATCCTTACTACCATCATTATTCCCAATGTATAGATTTGGAAAGTGAGGCTCACACAGGGGAAGGACCCTGTTCAGAATTCTAATCTCTCTGTCCCCAAACCCTCCACTCTGCTTCTCAGGACAGAGGGCGTGACCTTCCAGGACGAGGCTGGCTTGGAGTCCTCACCCATGAGGATGAGGCGGGCTGTCTGGAAGAGCTGCTCATCGCCCCAGGTCGGGTGCTCAGCCTTCAGCAGGTCACACACTCGGTTGTGCTCACGCAACCAGAGTGTGGCGTAGAGCATGAGCCCCGGAAGCAGCCCGAACACCTCCTGGCCCACTGCCATCTGGCTCTGGGGCGGGATGCCCTGGGGGTAGCGCATCAGCACGGGCGCCTCTTCCACCGATGGCGGGTACATCTCTCCGTCCAGCACCTGCAGGATGGGGACACCTGGTAACCTGGGGAGGGGCCGGGTGCCTGCACCTGCGCAGCGGACACCCTTCCACTCCTACTGACAGCTGCCCGTAACACGCAGGGTGGCTGCCCGGCCTCCCTGACCAAGGCCTGTGGATTCTACCTCCTAAAGTGAGTCCCTTTCTCTCTCCCCTCTGCCGCCACCCTCTCCCAAGCCACCCTCATCTTCCACCCTGACTCCCCTCATAAGTGGCTCCACCCCCCCAGACAGTCCGTTCTCGGCTCTGCAGCCAGAGCAATCCTTTAACACACCCAAATCTAGCATCACACCCTGGCTTAACACCCTTCCAAGTCCTCTCTCTGCTCTTGGCAGAAATCAGAAATCCTTAACACGACCCTGGCTCATCGGGAATCACTCAGGTGTCCAGCAGCATCTCCCTCGTTTTACTCCCTTGAATTCACTCAAGCTGACTTCCCCTCTCCAGCCTCGATGCCTGAGAACCTGGCCTGTCCTGTGCGCTTCTTGGCCTCCCTAACTCCTCCTCATCCTTCACGCAACTCTTGGTTTATTCGTACTTCCTAAGGAAGCCTTCCCCATCCTCTGCACACTCTCGTGGCTTCTCCCTGGTGGCAGCCATCGCAAGTGTAATGAATTATATGGCAGTGTCATCATTCACTCAACAAATACACACCGAGGACCTACCATATGCCAAATACTGTTCTTGGCCCAAAAGATTCAGCAATGAACTTTGTGTCTTGGTTTTTGTTTATTTAGATTTGCATGGTCCAGTATGGTAGCCACTAGCTATGTGCAGCTACTAAGCACTAGAAATGTGGTCGGTGTGAATGAGGAACTGGATTTTTAATTTTATTTTCTTTAGATTTAAATTTTAAAACAGACACCTCAGCTGTTGGGAAGTCTTTATGCCTAGAACAACTTGGACATGTGAATCTACTTTCTCAACTGTAAATTTTATGAAATCTAAATGCAGATCAGAATCTCCAACGAAAATCTGGCACCCAAATTGAGATGTGCTATAAGTGTAAGATACAGGTCAGATTTTGAAGATTTAGCACAAATAGTGAGATATTTTACTGACAATTTTTATGTTGATTACATGTTGAAATGATAAGATTCTGGATATATTGGGTTAAATTAAAAATATAGTATTAAAATCAATTTTGCCTGTTGCTTTTTACCTTTTTTAATGTGGCCACTAGAAAAATTCCAATAACTTAGATGTGGCTCACAGCAATGAAATAGGGCAAATGATACCTATTTTATGCAGTGGATTTGAGAAGTGCATGAGCTAATTACCTGTGTGGCTCTAGCACCATTGAACAGTGCGAGTTCAGACGAAAAGTCCTCATGGAACTAGCACCCTACTGTTTGCGTCTGTGGTCCCTGAGGAGCTTGAGGGTAGGGCCCATAACTATCACGGCCGCTGCTCCCCTGTGCCGGGCACATCATAGTGCCCAATTAATACTGTAGAATAATTAAATGAATAAATGCAGGCTGGAAATGTTCATCTCCTATGGAGCCCCAAAATCCACCTCCCAGGAGAACATGAGAGGCCACGTCTGCTCCTCGTCTGCTTCTCTTGCCTGGCACCCTCTCCCAGGGTTTGCTGTCTCTCCTCCGACCACACACCTCCAGCTTCCGCAGCTGGCCATCTCAGGACACCCTGGAGGCCCCCACCAACAGCTTCTGCCAGGGAAGACCGTGGAAGGTTCTTCCCAACGCCCCATCCCAAGACCCAGTGCTACCTGGTACTTGAGTTTCCCATCCTTAAAGAGCCGCAGGTGATACTGACGTTCCAGATTGTCTCCATAAATGTGGCCAAGGTCGACCTGAAGACAGAGAGAGGGTCCACTCAGACCTCTGGGTCCTGCCCCACCTGTAACAACCTCCACGTGCCAAGTGCAGCCCAGAGAAGTCCCGAGCCCCTCCCAGGTACTCACCCCATGGCCCAAAGCCTTGGTGAAGCCAGGACCCATCTTGCCAGAAGTTTTGAAGAACTGATGTGTGAAGTGTTGCGCAAAGAAGGCAAACATGAGGTTGCTGCCTTGGGGGTCAGGGATGAACTTCCTCCTGAGCAGGAAGCGACGGCTCAGGAGCTCGGCATCTGGCAACTGCTTCTTCCCTGGTTGGGGAGGTGGGAAAGAGCAGTAGCTGCTTCCTGTCTGGATCTTCCTGCCTCAGGGCCTTCCAGGCTCGCCAGACCGAACTGGTCCACGCAGGAAGCCCAGAGTGGCCTCCGCAGGACCACCTCCCTCCCACCTGATGGCCCCTTGCACCTTCTCTACCAAAAGGCTCTAGAAGTATTTATGGGTGAAATGGCATGATATCTGGAATCTGTTTTTAAAAACTCCATAAAAAGTAAGGTGAGAGGGGATAGATGAAATAACATTGGCAAATTGTGGACAAATCTTGAAACCCAGAGAAGGATACATAGGACTTCATTATACTTTTCTCTCAACTTTTGTGTATGTTTGCTACTTTGTACAAGTTAACCCCCCTCCCCCTAAAAAAGAAAGAAAAAACAAACGAACAGAAGAACTTGGACTCCCCAGCCGTGGAGCAAGGTAGCCTGTGTCTGAAATGGGTTATGCCATTTATTAACTGTGTGAACATGGAGAAGTCATTCCATCTTTCTGAGCCTCAATTTCTTCTTCTATAATATAGGGCAAATGATATCTATTTTATGCAGTGGATTTGACAAGTGCCAATGTAACTGGCAGAAAACTGGTGAGATGGGATCTTTTAAACCAAGGGTCAGCAAACTTTTTCTGTACAAGTCCAGATAGTCAATATCTTAGGCTTTGCCAACATGTGGTCTCTGTCGCATCTGCTCAGCTTGGCTGATGCAGCAGGAAAGCAGCCACAGGTGATACCTAAGGAATGTGACTGTATTCTCCTTTGTGTACTTGAAACTGAATTGATGGCTCTAAACTGAGTAAACCCCCCTGTTTGAGGACAATCAGGAGCGGATAAGGAAGAAGGTCTTGGGAAGAAGACCCCTGCCAATGAGACCAAGTGGGGGTCTTGAACAACTAAAGAAAAAATTTGACTTTATGTGTAAACTGTGCCGATGAAGCACATAAGACTGTTTACATTAGTAAAGACCCAAACTCAGAGTTAGCACCCAATAAATAGCTCACTATTCTTTCCTTCCTCCATTTCAACTTTAAAGTCACCCCCATCCCAGCAGGATCCCACCCATTTAGTAGACAAGGTTCAGGCAAAAAGGCACCCTGGAAATATGGAAGCACTAGTCTGACTCTGCCACTGACCTCAGGCAAGACCCCTCCACAATCTCTTCCTGTCCTCATCCCTGGTTCTGGATATGCATATGTCTTGCCTTGGTCCACCCATCTGTGAAATGGGTCAGTAACTGCTCTTCTGCTTGTTTTTTCCCAAAGAGAAGAACTAAGCATCTCCTGTGACACACCCCCAGGCCCAGCCCCCTCACCCCATTGCCGTTACCTTTGGTCCCCATGGGCATGGGACAGTCTCGGGGCACAGAGGGCAGAACACGCGTATAGTAGCTCACATTGGAGAAGGACTCCCAGCTGATGTAGTCATGCGCTACATTGTAGGTGGGGGGGCTGGGGATGAGGTTGGAACGTGCTGCAGAGGGCGAAAATAATGGTGACAAGAGGTTCCTGCCCCCAGTTACACGCCCCCTTCCCCACCTCTTCTTGGGTTGTTCTATTTTTGGTCCCCCCATGCGGCCAAGATCTTACTTCCCCGACCAGGGATTGAACCCGCGCCTCGGCAGTGAAAGCACGGAGTTCTACCCACTGGACGGCCAGGGAATTCCCTGGGTTGTTCTTTTTTTATTTGGCACCCTAGAACCCCCCCACCCCCAACCCCTGCCCTTATCAGATGCCAAGAATTCCAGGAAGTGGCAGGATTTCTTGCTCCCCTAGATTAGGAGGGCCCTGCCCCCACCCACCTGTGAGTACCAGACGCATGAGCATGTCCCGGATGTAGGTGGCATTGACTAACTCCCAGAACCAGCGGCCATGCGTCAGCAGGAAGTGGAGGAAAGAGGGGCTGGGCCGCAAAGTAGTCCGGAGCCAGGTCCATAGCTCAGCTGTGAGGGCAGTGGGAGCCATTCAGTCAGGCCCTCCTGGCAGGACCGGAAGCAGCCAGAGGGGAAGATGGGAACGGGGGACGAGGGACAGGATGGAACAGGGTAGAACCTCTGGGGCAGGGGTAAGGATGGAACCTTGGGAGTGATGGCACACGACAGAGCCAGAACCAGACGTGAGGACAGGAGACAGGACCAGGGACTGAGGTCAGTAAGGCCGGAGCTGGGCAGTGAAAACTCACTACAGAGCCCAGAAGCAGGGAGTGGGGTGTGCCAGGAGTGAGGGCTTGCGCTGGACCCAGGTCAGGGGCAGTGTCAGAGGTCAAAGGCAGGCAAGAAAAGAGAACAGGGCCACGGCCGGAGGTGAGGGTAGGAAGTGGGGGTCTTGGAGGACGAGCCCAGGGGAGAAGGATTGGGGCTGGAGGCCCAGCTCACGGATGGTGCAGTTGGGGCCGGAATAGCCCGTGCGGGTGCAGTCACACTGGTAGCGGTCAAGGCCGAAGCGGACACAGATACCCTGGTGCTGGCATGGATAGTAACAACAGGGGTTCACTGTGGGGAGAAACAGAGATCAGAGACCACTCCAGGGTGACCTCTCGTTGGGGCCAGAGGCATGGAGTCCAGTCACAGCTGTCTCCAAACTTACTGGACTCCTGTGTTCCCCAAGGGTCCTCTCTGTCCCCACAGCTCTGAACAGAAAGCCCCTGGCCCTTCCGTTTCCAGACCTTGCTCTGGGTTTCCAGTCTTCCCCACATCAGGCCACCAGGGGAAGTCCCCTCCTCCCTCCCTGCTGCCACCACAGTGGGGCAGGAGAAGAGTCCAGGCCCCAGGCTGTGACATCAAAGGCTAGGAAACAGCTGATAAGACACTGCAGCCACAGGCTTTTCTAGAGCATTCACCTTCTGCCAAGTCACAGCTCAGCACCAAGGGCAGAGTTTGTGGGGTTCAGTAAAGGGAAAAGGATAGGGGTTCTCAGACCAACCCCCAACCTCTGGGCACCAGGACCTACCATCCCTTTATTTTTGCAGAAGGGAAGGAAGAGCAGGTATCACAACGCCCAGTTATAGGCAGAAGGGGTGGGGTGACTGAGGCCAAATAAGGGGAAACCCAGATGGGTCACCCAGCAAGTGGCACCAGACCAACTGCCCATCCCTTCACTTCCACCCCACCCCCAGACACTCAGCCATCAAGTCCAAGGAAAGATGTTTCCCAGAACCCGGAAGACAGAGAATGGGTTTGAGGAGAGTCTCAGCTCCCGTCCTGATAGACCCAGCCCTGGCTCACATCAGGGTGGAGTTTGGGTTCTAGGATCTTGAGGGAGGTCAGGCACCACGAGAACAGGAGAGACGTGGCCGGAAAACTCTCTCCAGAGGGTGAGTGGAGCTCTAACATCACCCCCACCAACCCCCTGGAGAAACCCCCCCCAGGAAGTCCCTCCTTGTGTCTAACCCAGATCTCCCCAACCACAGCTTCAATGATTCTCCAACAGCAAGGTCAGAGACTCCTTGGAGCTCCCTCAGTGCTTGTTCACAGCTCAGCGAGGGACACGGAGGCTCGGGAAGAAGTGGCGACTCGGCCAAGACCAAGGAACAGAGCCAGGCCTCCTGCAGACCCAGGGCGCCTGTCCTGGCAGCAGCTCCTTCCCTGGCCTTCCACAGAAAACACCAGGTCCCTCCTGCAAACACAATTCCTTAACTGGGCTCAGAGCCAACGTTACAGGGAACTCTGATTCTTTGTGCATCTGATTATAGGGGGTCAAGAGGATAGCAACAGGTGGGAGGAGCCTGAGAAGTCACCTCAGGATGCTGTGATCAGAGGGCGGGAACCTCTGGTTTAGGGCTCCTCACATCACAGGATCATGCAAATAGTTTTGCTTAAGTCCTGGCAGCTCCCCACAGCCCCACAATAGCACCTCTGTGACCCTTGCAGGGTATAAAAAGAAGGAACCCACGGGAAGAAGTCTGAACAAAAAGGCCTTATCAGACCAACGCAGGCGGACCGGCAGGTGGGGCCCAGGGCAGGGGCCTGCCAGGACCCCCCTCCCCTCCTACAGCCACAGGCCCAGAAACGCCAGGGAGCTCAGGCTCAGCCGTGCAGCGGGCTCAGGGACCTGGGATCTCATCGATCCCTCCTGCTCAGGACGCTCTGCTGTTCTGCCCAGGAGCTCCCGTGGCGCCACACCGCCCAGCTCCCGACCCTGGCGCACCAGGCCCTCTGTCACCAACGGGTCACCCTACCACTCATCGGGCACAGGGGCTGAGGTGCAGCCCTTCTCTGGGCTGTTCCCCCATCTCTCCCCCAGTAGGGATCCCAAAAGGAACTCAGTTTGTTCTGTGGCAGCCCATCCCGCAGCCCCAAAGCCGAAAGCTCTGCTCCCTCCTCGACCCAGGCTGCGGCCCCTCCCTAGTAAATTCCCTCCAGATCTACCTGCCTCTGCCCACTGCACATGCACCGGAAAGCCGCCCCCTAAATGTCCACACTCCGCTCTCTCTCGCCCCTGCTCCACGTTCCAGCTCGACCTGCTCTGCTCTACCACAAGCCTCCAAGGAAAAGGGCTTTCCCTGACTTTCTCCTCCCTCACAGAGGCCGTGCACACAGCTGGGGCTCAACCCATGTCCTGGAGAGATCCAGCCACCCAGGGAATCCAGATGCGGTGGCCAGAGCTTAACAAATGTTTGTGGAATTTAAACTGCAGCGAGGAGACCAGCCAGCCCAAGCTTGGCCAAAGGGTCTCCCTGATTTCCCCCAGCACCCCCGCAGCTGGCCCTGAAGTCTGGCTTGAGGGCTTCAGCAGGCAGCAGAGCTGTGTCCCCAGATGCAGAAGTTCCTGCCCGAATCCCTCTCCTGTCAGGAGAGTCTGTGTGCCGGGCGTGGGCAGAGGTCCCTCCCTCCCAGACCTGCTGCCCAACTTTCCCTCCCTCCTCTTCCCGATCTTTCCATAAACACCGGGCGGCCCCAGGGCAGGAAAAGTTCTCCCCAGCAAGGATAGCAGCTGCTGCTGGCGGCCCCATGATGTCAGGGTGGGCAGAGAGGAGACTAGGTGCTGCTTCCCCCACTTCAGCTGCGCGGTCATGATGGGCCGGGAAGCCAGGGCTCTGGCTGACCCTCCAACCTTGCGTATCTACCTCGTTTATCTGCTCAGCACTCGCTGGTGGGGGGGTGAGACTCCCCCTACCCCTGCCACCCCCCCCAACCCTGCCACCGATGAGGAGACTCGCCCAGGCCCCACTGCTTCAAAGTTGCAGAGCCAAGATGAACTCCCTTCTCTTCCCTGCCCTTCCTCCTCCTGGAGGGGCCCATGCCTGGACTTGGGGAAGGGATGCAGAGGGAGAGTCACTTTGTTCCACAGGCTGGGGATGACCCCAGGTGAGATAGGTTTGTCACCTTTCCTTCAAAGTGGACCTGAAAATCCAGAATGAATGAAACCAGGACCCCAGAGGGAGCGCCATCCCCGACTGCAACCAGAGCTCTGGGAACTATTCACAAAGCAAGGCCTTCCTTCAGTCTAACTTAAATCCCGCATGCTTTCATGTGCCCAGCGGAGGACACCCTGTATGATAAAACATCAAGAAAGAGAACTAGGGAGATGCAGACACAGAGTCTAAAGTGCCTTGAGTTCCCACACCCAGCACAGGGCGAGGCGCCAAGTAGGTGCTGTGGGCGAAGATCTGTGGGAGAGTGACTGCTCTTCGCTGGCTGTGTGTCCTTGGGCAAGTACCCTGTACCCTCTGGGCCTGATTTTTCAGTGTTTTCCAGGAAGGGGAGGGAACAGACAGGCTCTAAGGAAAAACCTCCCTCTCTGCCTCCCTTTCTCTTCTCAACTCTGGGCGAAGCCAATCTATCTCCAAATGTCTGGGTTATTTGCATCAATATGATTCCCTAGCCCCATCAGCAGAGAACCTTGCAGCTTGCTCTCACTGCGTCTTCAAGCCAGCCCAGAGGTGGGGTTGATCAGCAAGCCCACACTGCAAACATTCCCACCGATGAGGAACTGTTTAGGACGTCCCGGCTCCAGAACTTTCTGAGGATCCGGCAAGGAAATGTCCCCCAGCCCAGGAGTCAGGGCTCCAGGCACAGTGAGGGAACACCAGGTCGTCAGGACTTGGAGGCACCAGGCAGCAAGAGGGCCCGTTAAAGAAAGAGGCTGGACTGAAATTCCCTAAGAATAATATTTAGAGAAGCTCCAGGAGCTTGGCAGCCAAAGAGAAAAAAAAAAGGGGGCCCTGACCAGCCAGACCTGGGCCCCAGGCCCTACACCCCACCAGGTCAGTGGCCAGCCGACAGGCACCACCGCAGCAGGCCCCGATGGCTGGAAGAGGAAGTCCTCTCCCAGCCCACAGACCTTGCTGGTGCTGCAGATAGGAGGCTGCAGGCAGCAGGAGGGTTTGGCACAGGCGGGGTTCCTGCCCCACGTGCCAGGGTTAGCTGGCCTCAGGCCCCTCTGCCTGGCATGGAGCTCTGGTTGCCAGGTCATGCCCTATCCCTAGCCAAAGAGAGAGCACTAAGCCAAGTCCAGGAACTGGAGGGGATGAACTTGAGCATTAAGGAAGCCCTGGCACACCCCTGTCCTCCAAGCCGGACTCCACCTCGTCCGTCACAGGAGAGGCAGAAGCAACATTCTCTCCCGCCACCTGCCCCCACGTAAGCTTGCAGCCCTCGTCTCCTGGGGGAATCAGTCTTTGCTGCCGCTCTGGGGACAAAACACAGGCTTTGGCTTTCCAGGGCAGATGCTTCCCCTGAATGTCCAGGCATCTTGGACCTCAGTTCACCCAGAGACTTGGAAACAGGAAGGCAGCCCAAACCTTCTGCCCCAACACCCAACGGGTCCTCCGTTCTTTCCTTGACCCTTGCAGCAGCCTCCTTAACGGCTTCCCAGCCTCCAGTCTCACCTCCAAGTCATCCGCCCAATCTCACTCTCCTGCTCCCAGTTACCCTGAGGCCCAAGTCCATCTCCTCATTCTGCATCCAAAGGCCCGTGTCCACCAGCAGCTGCCTCTGTCCTACTGTTCCCTAGGCGCCCTTCCACTCCCACAGTTCAGACCTTTAGGCTTCAGCTCATGCCCTTGCTTCTGCCAGGAAGACCCCTTCCAGAGTTTCATAGTAAAACCTCACAGGATTTCCACCAACTCACCACCTCCTTCGGGGTCCAGGTCAAACGTCACCACCTCCAAGAAGCCTCCCGAAATTCCTCACATGTAAGGGATGAGAGATAACTGCCCCCCACCCCCGAGCCCCGCACACCCCTGTGCTTCCCTCAGTCATGGCCCTGACCCCCTTGGATGACAGTCTGTGGGCATTTCTATCTCCTCCACCAGACTGCGAGCTCCTCCCAGCTCTGTCTCCAGGCTGCAGCCAAAGACTGGCATGAAGCAATCCCCTGGGAATGTTTGTGGAGTGAAGAAAACAATTCTCTTTAAACACAATATGAAGATAAGTAGAAAAGGCTAAAAGCAAAATGGCACAGACCATGGCTCACTAAGTACTGGTGAACAGACACAGGAGGACAGGCAGGGTGAGCCCTGGGTGCCCTGGGGGCCTGGATGGGGCTGAATGGGGCTTCAGAGGAAGTGCTGGGCGGATCCAGGGGCTAACAAAAAGGGCCACTGGGTCAGCCTAGTCAGCCCCGGCTCTGCTACTGGGGTCTCAGACAAATGGGCTCACCCCTCTGGGCCTCAGAGTTCCCTTCTGTAGAATGGGACTAACATCTCCCTGGCAGGGCTGTTGTGAGCACCAACAACAGAGATGCCCACAGCCTGGTTTTGTAAACTGTAAAGTGCTGGCCACATGGGTCTTCCTCCTCTTCTTCCCACAAACTAGACCTTTGCTCGTGCCCAGCATCCTCCATCCTTTCCTTGACTTCTTCAAATGCCACCCTCTCAAACCCTCTCCTCCAGGAAACCTGGTCTGATTCCCAGTTCACATAGGTACCCTTTCTCTCTCCTCTGAGCATCACAACAGAAGGCTCAGATCCCCTCCCCACCATCCTCTGTTGAGCCCATTTTGCAGATGGGAAATGGAGACCCAGAGCTCACACAGCTAGGTGATGAAGGAAGCTCTGTCCAGACCCTGCACAGACACACACACACACACACACACACACACACACACACACACACACACACACACACACACAAGCAGTAAGCTGGGGGAGGGAGGCTGTCCGAAGGAGGAGCTGCAGTCCTTCACCTGGAACCTGGTACATGCGTGGTGGAGGGGGAGGAAGGTGGGAATTTTACAGGATCTGACTTTCCCCATCTTCTTTGGGGTGATGAAACCAGGGTCCATTGGCAGCGGGTGAGGAGGGCAGGGAGGACTCTGAGGAAAGACCCTGCAAAATGCCTAGAGTCAGGTAGATCCAGCTTCCAACCCTGAGCCCACCATGCCCTGTGTGAGCTTGAGAGGGTTATAGCCCCTACCTGAGCCTCAGTTAACTCATCTGCCCAGTGGGGACCTCACAGGTGAGGATTTAAACCTCAGGGGGAGCAACCCAGCCCCGTAAGCGTATTTTCACCTCCACTGTCTCTGGAATGGCTGGTGTACACGGGTTCCTCACCGAGGGAGATCTTCTCCACTGGGGCTGGGAATCCGGAAGGGTACCAGAAAGTTAGAAGCTGGAGAAAGAGAACCCGCCAGCACGCCTTCCCCTGGCGCCTGTTGCTTCCTTCGAAAGTGGCCCGCAGGGGAAACAGCGGGATTGTTGGGGATGAGCTTGGACCGCTGGGGGCCCAGAACAGGTGAGGGCCTGGAGAGAAGCTGTCCCTTTTCCCAAAGCCGGCCCGAGATCCCAGTCTGCCCTTTCCCCCCGAAAAGAACCCAGTGGCGTCCTAGCCAAAGCCACACCCCCCGGGGGTCTGCAGAGAGCCCCCATCCCACCGACAGCCTCAGCCCCCTCCCCCCTCCCAGGCACCGCGAGCCGAAAGGGGAAGCTGGGCCGGCCGGAGGGGAGAGGCGGGTGGGGGCCAGGCCAGGGACGCAGGGACCTGGGGCTCTTCGGGGGCAGGAAAGGGGCCACCTACCCGGCGCGGGTGCCCCGGGGTCCGCTGGCAGGACAGGGGATGGCGACAGCAGCAGCAGAAGCAGCGGGAACCGGAGCGAGACACTCCGCCCTGCAGAGGGAGAGAGATGAAGGGCTGAGCCTGGCATTCAAGGCTCCACCAGGAGGCAAAGGGGAGTCTGGGGCCACCGGGGCCGGACTTACGGCTCATGGTGCAGGGCGGCTGATGGATGCGGGATGCGGACTGCCTGCTCCTTGCGTGCGTCTCTAACTCTGGCCCGGAGCGCTGGCCCGCCTGG
The DNA here is from genome assembly GCF_949987535.1 of Balaenoptera acutorostrata. Classification (NCBI taxonomy): domain Eukaryota; kingdom Metazoa; phylum Chordata; class Mammalia; order Artiodactyla; family Balaenopteridae; genus Balaenoptera; species Balaenoptera acutorostrata. The sequence continues at coordinate 113,094,567 of NC_080069.1, read as the reverse complement.
CCCGCCCCTTCCCACCCATTCCCTGGCTCCACCTCTCTAGCCAGCTGTCACCTCGGCCCCCGCCCACTTACTTCCTCCGCTCCTGCTCCAGCCAAGACATTTTATTAATTATTCTATGACGGCCACTAAGGTGGTTTTTCACCCGAGATCCGTGAGACACTTGAGCCTTTAAAACCCAGTAGCACCAGAAGTGTGTCCATTTGGTTGATAAGAAACTGAGGCCCGGAGATGATGTGCAATGCCGAGGGCACCCAGGGCTTCAGGGCTGGTATCTCAGCCTAGAAACGTCCGCTCAGAACCACATACCCCACCCCCACCCCCACCGCCACCCCCAAGCGGAAGGAGGACGGAAAAGGAGCAGTCCAGGCGGGTCTGCACACAGCCTCCGGGATGGGAAACCCACTACCCTCAGATCCAACAGGGAGGACAGACTCCCCCCAAGGGCTGGGCTCTGCCCTCTAAGGTCACGTGTCTCTGCCTGAGCCTCTACTGCCAGAATGAAGAGCAGACTCCAAGTCCAGGAGACCTAATTCAAATCCAACCTCTACAGCTTACTAGCTGTGCCTCCTTGGACCTGGTACTTAACCTCTCTGGTCCTCAGTATTCTCTTCTATGAGACGTGGATGCTAATAAGACCCATCCCAGAGAACTGTTGTAAGATTCCATAAGGTAATGCACACAAACTTCCTGATGCAGTGCCTAGCACAGAGTAGGTGATCCGTTATCAGGAGGCATTCTTTCCAAAGATCTCCTGACTCAGATTCCAGGGTGGCCAGGGTGCATGCTCCAGCTGGACTCACATCTATCTGCCTACTTTACAGAATCCCAGCACCCAGCTCCTCTCTTTTTGTAGCTGGGGAAACTGATCTTCGAAGGGGGATGTGCCCTGGGTCACACAGAGTCTCCTGGTCCCCACGTCCACAGATTTTCTCCCTCAGTTTCCCCCCCACACCCAGCCATCCTGTGGGCCCCAGAGAGTGGAAGGGCAGGCGGGAGGGCTCAGAGGTCCGTATGTGGGCTCCCAGACATCCTTGGGTACAGAATGGGAACCATGTGAGATGGGAGAAGTGAGACCTACTGGGGAGCCCCTCCTACAGCCCCACCCTAGCTGCTCCTATGATCCACTGGGACAAAAGCCAGCTGCCCCAAGGAGACAGAGCAAGCCAGGGCAGATGCGGGAGGGAGTGGAGCAAATGGAGGGCCTGGGGCCCTGGGGTGCTGGGGAAGTCTGACCCACCACCCAGATCCAGAGCCTCCGGTGACTACCCAGGCAGGGCGAGGAGACATAAGGCATGGATTATCAGCCGGAGGGATGGGGTCAGGGTGAGATTCGGGGGTCCAGTTACCCAAACTAAAGAGGGATTTCTGGTGATGAAAAATGAAGGGTTTGGATGAGGCCCCGTCTTCACTCCCAGGTCCTCCCTCCCTTCAGACCCTGAGCCCAGCCATTTCCAAGGCCTGTACCTCCTGCTGACTGCTCACACCCAAGCCACCCTCCTGAACTCAAAGGAACAGCACCTGTGTGGCCCTGGCACTGAGAAAAAGAGCCTGCAAGCCAGAAGAACCAAGTTCAGGTCTCTCCCGCGGTTTGACCTCAGACAAGTGTCTGCACCTCTCTGGACTTCTGCTTTCCCATTTGAACAATGTAAAGATCAAATCGGATGGTTTCTGAGAACAGGCATGGAGGGATTGAGCCCTCACTGTGGCCAGGCTCTGGGACCAGTGCTGGAGATCTCGCAAAGGATGCAGTGAAGGAGAGGCCAGAGGCAAGATGGTAGAGAGGGTGCCTGTGCAGCCCCCCAGGGACAGGACTGCACCAAGAGGGGGCATGGGGGAGGGGAAGACAAGAGAAATGGTGGCAAGAGCCTGGTGACCGATTGGCACTAGAGCTTCAGGGAAAAAGAGGTGTTCAGGAGGACACCTAGGTTCCTGGCTTGATGCTGGCGATAACACGCAGGGAAGGAACGAGGGATGGGGAGCAGGATGGGGTAGGTGGCATTCAAATTTGGACTCACTGTGTTTGGTCTATCTCAGTGGCAGGCTCTGCATGCAGCTAGATACACAGAGAGGGGTCCGGGCCAGCCCGTGCCCCAGCCCTGGGAAAGGCCATAGCATAGGGTCACTTTTCCCTGTCCCTTTACTCCAAAGCCTATAGCCTCCATATCTAGGGAGTTTTCCTAATCCTCAGAATGGTGAACGTCCATTCATTGCTCAAGGCCCGGCTCTGTGTCCCCAGGGAAGCACCCTCTGACACACCTCTTCCTCTTTCTGTCCTCTGAGGAAACTCCTGTGCCACCCCTGGTCACAGCAGACAGCATGCTGGATTGTGTGGTCCCTCTCTCTCCCTTATTAGGCTGCGAGCATCTTGGTCATTCACATATCCCCAGGGCAGAGTGCAAGATCTGGCATATAGAAGGCACCCAGCAAATGTTGGTTCATTGAATAAAGAAATGAATGAGTGCCTGTATGAGTGATTGAATTCGTGAAAAAATATAGACCTTCTATGAGTGAGTAAGGGTCCAGGGCCAGCCTCATCAAGGTGACTGCCACCCCATCCATCTGCTGTGACAACTACGAAAAGTGTCAGTACTCTGCCTCAGTTTCCCTGACCTTCCCAGCTGGGCCCTTGGCCAGCACCCTCAACACCCTCACAGGCCCAGCTCCACCCCAGGCCCTGAGCCCCTCCCAGCTAAGGTGGCCAGGACCCCCTTCCCTACACCCTGCTCCCCCCACCCAATCCCCCTGACATGGGGTGGGGTTTCCCTCTGCACCCCCCCCCCACCCTGGGCTCCACCCCAATCACATGCTCTCCTGGCAACTCTACTGGGGAGTTGGATTTTAAAGCTCCTGGAGCGCTCTCACCCCTGCTGTGTCCCACCCACTATTTGGAAATCCGGAGATGACTCTTACCTGAATCACTCAGGGGCACAGCCCCACCCAGCCCCACCTCTGGAGGCAGCTTCACAGCCAGACAGGAAAGCTCTGGAATCAGTCCAACATCTCTTCAAATTCCCCTCCCCATTTCTGACCAGTTTTCAGTGTGACCTTAGGTAGCCAACTGCCCTTCTTGGGCCTCAGTTTCCCCATCTGTAAAATGGAGTTCATAATTCCATTCTCGTAAGAGTTATTGTGAGGACAAAATAAGATTACGTGCATGATTCTGAGCAAGATTATAGGCATGACCAACTTCCAGTAGGAACTCAATGTTAATTCTTTATCTGCTCTCCCTAACATTCCCTATCTGAGCAGGAGGGTTTCATACAAAGTTCACTTCCTCCTCTTTACCTCCTCAGTGCCAGGCTGAGGTTGGGCATTGGTGGTAATAATAATGATTGTTAATATTTCGAGTACCTACTGCGGGCCAGGCAGCGTGCTGTGTATTTCACATGCACTATCACATGTAATTTTCTCAACAGCCCTACACAGTATTATCACCTCCATTTTACAGAGAAAGAAACTGAGGCCCAGAGAGCTGACATGACTTATCCAAGGTTGCACAACTAGTAAGGGATAGGTTTCAAGGCCCAGTCCCTTTATTCTGAAATACCAGGTACCACATAACCTAAGCCCCAGCAGAGCTAGCCAGTGTTTGGAGTTAGTTAAGAAGAAACAGGACTTCCCCGGTGGCGCAGTGGTTAAGAATCCGCCTGCTAATGCAGGGCACACGGGTTCGAGCCCTGGTCCGGGAAGATCCTACATGCCGCGGAGAAACTAAGCCCGTGCACCACAACTACTGAGCCTGCGCTCTAGAGCCCGCGAGCCACAACTACCGAGCCCGCACGCCTAGAGCCTGTGCTCCGCAACAAGAGAAGCCACCGCAATGAGAAGCCTGCGCACCGCAACGAAGAGTAGCCCCTGCTCGCCGCAACTAGAGAAAGCCCATGGACAGCAACGAAGACCCAATGCAGCCAAAATAAATAAATTTTAAAACTTTTTTTAAAAAAGGAGGAAACAGAAATGTACTGTTGGGGGCGGCGGGGTGGGGGGTTGGATGGGACAGAGTTGGGGGAAGCTAGGGGGTCCAATTTAAGCAGCATAATTCAGCTGAGAAGCTAAGCATCTAGAATCACGAAATGTTTTCACATTCCTCACATTGAAATCCTCACAACAGCTCCAAAAGGAAAGTATTAAGCATTATCCCCATTACGCAAAAGAGGAAACTGAGACACAAAGATTTCCCTAGACTGTGCGGTGAAGAGCACATGCTAAGGGGTTTTGGTGCAACGTCTCCTTTATAACTTATAACAGCTCCATGAGATAGATTCTCTTCTTGTCCCCGTTTTTGTAAACAGGAAAACTGACCACTAAAGGCCACGGGCTAGTAGATGGCAGAGCTGGAATCAGAGCTCTGGTCTGTTTGATGTCAAGTCTACAACGTAACTCCCTGCCTCACTCCATCCTTGGCTCTCTTGAATCCCAAGCCATCCGAGTAATCTTTGAGGGTCAGACATCAGCTCCTGGGATCTGGGGGCCCAGCCGCCTGTGACTGAACAGCTGGAGGAGCTGGGAAACAACCACTGTCTTGTGAAGGGACAATAAATGCTCTGGAGGTTGCTGGGGCAAGAAAACATCAGTCCCTGCATCCCCCACCTCCTCCATCACAGTTGAAGAGGAGCCGCTTCCATGGTCCTCCTTTGGTGGTGACATACGCTCCTAACTCTGCTGAGAACCTTCAATAGCTCCCACTGCCCCCAGCCCTTAGCCTGGCCTTCAAGTCTCATCTTTCCCTGAGCAGCAGGACGTCATAGAAAGAGCCCTGGAATGGAGGCCCCGAAGGTGTGGTCCTTGGGCAAGTCACTCTTCTCCTTCCTGGACCTCAGTTTCCCAACTTACTAAATAAGCCTGTTGAATCAGATGTGCTGAAGGAGAGGAACAGGGGTCTCGGAGTCAGGAGGCACTGGATTTGGAGCCCAGCTTCCGTATTCAATGTTGCGGCCAGTCATATGTCATCTCTGAGGCTCAGTTTCCTCATCTGGAAATGAGGACCATAATAATATCTATTCCCTGGGACCATTGTGAAGATAAAACCACTCAACTCTGGCACTCGGGAGATACTTGGTAAATGATCGTTACTGGTGGAATTAGTAGTAGTAGTAGTATTAAATAATTAATATTAATTAATAATTAATTCGATTCAGTCAGTGTGGTCCTAGATGTGAAAAAAACTTGTTCTGGACACGAAAAAGTAGTTAAGAGAGAATGGTTGCAGGCAGGTGCTAGCTTAGCGTACTACGAATGCATTTGCCTACCCATAGCAAAGCCCCAAATATGGAAGCTTAAACCAAAAAAAAAAAAAAATAAAGAAAGGAAGAGGATTCTTGCTCTGGAATGACAGGCCCAGAGGTAAACTGCCCAGGCCCCTTGGCTGCTGGAGAATGCCATCAGGAGGCCAGGCTCTTTCCATCTTTCTGTGCCGTCACTCTCAGAATGCGTCGTGTCCGCCAGCCTGTGTTCCAGGCAGGAAAGGATAGAAAGGGAAGAGGCAGCCCCAGCTGAGTTCCACCCGCGTCTCTTTCACCAGAACTGCGTCATGTGACCTCGCTTGCCCGCAAAGGAGATTGGGAAATTGAGTTTGGGGGATTAAGCAGGGAGGGATAGGGAGTTGGAAATGGAGATGGGGCCCGCTGTGTCTGCCAGACTCAGAAGAGTCTCTTTCTGGTGTGGGCTGTGGTTTCTGACGTGTGGCTTCTCCAGAGAACCCAAGAACAGGTATGTGCTGCCGACTCCAGAGGTGAGCAGGCCTTGCTTGGCCCAGGAGAGGGTCTGAGAATTGCAGAACCACAGCAGGTCAGAGACAGGCACTCCCTGAGACAAGGTCCAACCCAGCACCACTCAGTGTCAGACTCGGAGGGTCAGAACAAGGCAGGGGCTTGCCCAGACCGGCCAGTCTCTTTCCTCTGTGTCCTATGGCCTCTCATAAAATGACCAACCTTGGAACAAGTCACCCATGAAACAGTGGTGCCCCAATGCAAGGGCATCTCATCCTCTGAAGCTCTGCACCCAATGAACTGAAAACGTAGGGGGGCAAGAATTCACACTTCCAACCAACTCTTCAGTTCTCAGGCAAGAGCCTTAGAAGTCCATTTTCTGGAGCCTTTCAGATAGAACTGGACAGACTCATCACTCGCATGGGATGTGTGCTCCTGCTTTAGCACCTCAGTAATAACTTACCGTCATTCAGACATACACAGTTTAGAAAAACATTTTCACTTACATCATCTTCTCTTTTGATCCACACAGAAACCTTCTGACGTAGGTGTTTTAGCCCCTGAATAAGCCGGGGTTGTCTCTACGACAACCGACACACACTCAATTCCAACTGATTTTGGCGAAAGAAGGAGAAGAGTTGGCTCCCAAGCTGAAAAACTGGGGACAGGTATGGCTGCATCCAGGTGTCAGGCTTCCCCTCTCTCTGTCTCTGTCTGTCTCTGTCTGTGTGACTCTCTGTCTCTCTCTCTTTGATCTTTTTTTTCCTTCTTGTTGGCTTCACTCTCAGGCAGGTGCTCTCCAAGCACTCGGGCAGCTCCAAACTTACACGGTCCTAACACTCCAATCCCATATGAAAAGAGAATCTCTTTCCTGGACACTTCTGATTGCTCCGGCTTAGCTCATGTGCCCATCCCTGAACCGAATGCTGTGAGCAGGAGGATGGAATGTCCTGATTCTAACTGGCCAGTCCTAGACCATGTGCCCACATGAACTGAGAATGAGAGAGGGATGTTCCCCCAAAAGAAAACTGGGTACAAAAGAAGGAAGGGATGAAGGCCAGGCAGAGGCAACTGACGTCCAGCAGCATTCCGCTTCCCCATCTGACAAACAAGGAAGCCAAGGCTCAGAGAGGTAAGAGGCTTTCGCCTGAAACCTCAGGGCTGGTAGGAAGGGAGGCTCTCTTGCCTTTGGCCGTGAGCCTGGATGGAGAGAAGAGGGGAGGGCTATGGGGGTGAGAGGTCCCCTGCCTTTCCGGAGCCTGGCAGGCTTCAGAGCCACCCGGAGAGGGAGGGAGAAGGGTTTGGAGGGATGCTGGAATCCAAAGCTGCTTCTCCTCTGTACTTCCTGGTGTTTGCTTGAGCAGGAAAGGATGTTCATGTTTGTTGAACAACCAAGGCTTCCCAGCTACTTCTGGGCACTTCACAGACCACATTTTTCAGAGTTGAGGCTCGCAGAGGTGAAGCGACTTGCCCAAGTCACGAAATCTTGGAATGGCAGGGCTGGGACTCAATCCAGGTCTGGAATGACTCCAAAGCCAGTACTGTTTTCTTGAGTGTTTCTCAACAGGGCACTATTGACATTTTGTGTAAGATTTCCCCACACAGGGCAGGAAGTTTAGCCGGCTAATGGTAAGCTCAGTCACGGCAATAACCAAAAGTTGCTCCATGCATTTCTAACCTCCTGTGCTCCCTCTAGGAGGCTACATCTGCCTCTGGTTGAGAACCAGAACACCACGCTGACCGAGCCTAGTGCTTTTCTGTGGACTCAGGGCCTGACACAGAGAAAGCACTTAATAAGTGTTTGATGAATGAACAAATGAAACATTCTGGAGTCAAAGAGGACTAGGTGCAAATCCCAGCTCTACCACTTACTAGCTGTATGGTGTCGAGCAAGTTACTTAACCCTTCTGTGCCTCAGTTTCCACATCTGTAAGATGGGGAGAACACCAGCACCATCTTCATAGGGTTGTTATAAGGATTCAACAAGTTAATTCTTATAAAATGCTTAGGACATTGCCTGAGGCTTAATGAGCTCTGTATCAGTATTTCTTAAATAAATGAGCTAATAAATGAATGAATGAATGAATGACTATCGCTTATACACATACACACACACAATCAGGAGTATACAGTCTACAAATACTTTCATATTTGTTATCTCATTTGATTGTCTCCCTTACTCTATAAAGGAAGGTTATGCACATTTTACAGATGAGGAAACTCACTTAAGAGGTGAGACAACTTGGCTAGGGTCTTCCAGTTGTTCAGCTGTAGCTCCAGAATTTCAAACTCTGGCTTCTCTGTATTTTCCACCCCCTGCAAATACACACTTTTCAGCCATGAATGAACACGTGAAGGCTTTCAGAGGGCCTGGACAGGCAGGGGCCGACCTGCCCCCGAAGCTGTGAAGAACCAATTTCTCGTCTATCCAACCTGGGGCTCTCTCATGGGGCTGCCCATGCTCTGTGGCGGGGTGTGTGTGTGTGTGTATGTGACTCACCAAGGGGTTGGGGAGCGAGGAGGCCCAGCCATGCGGCCAGGACTGCAGGACCACAAGAAAGAACTGGGTGGTAAGTGAGGACTGGCCAACTGCCTGCCCACAGCCTCCCACTCTCTGAGGAGAGGAGCACTGGCTCTGAGGACACCCCAGAGCCCCCAAATCTAAACCCTCAGGACAGGAAGTGGGTGTCTCCCAGGGTATCGAGCACCCAGCACACAGGAGTGACCTCACTGCTCTGTGATTCCTTTCAAATTCACTCCATCCATCCTGCAGACACTCATGAGATGGCATCTTGGCCAACCTCCAGATGGGCTGCTGGAGAGTTGTGCTCTCAAGGAGATCTCAGATAATGGGGTGAGCCTCAGAGGAACAGAAGACAGACAATGGGGTACTGCTGGGGATATACACACACATTTGGGCACATACATATATGCAATGAGATTCCGTTCTTTCCATGCCAAGATTCAAGTCACAGCTTTAGTGAGCCTCCATAGCAGTGGAAGTGTAGAGCGGTAGAAAGCTGGAGAAACACTGGGATGGACCACACCTCAGCTACTTCCCTTCACCAGGTCTCTCCTTGTTGGTGTCTCACTTCGCCTTTCTTCCCCGGCAGCAGAACTTCCATTATGCTGGAGTCCTCCTCGCTCCCGTCCACTTGGAATCTTTAACGTTCTTATCCAGACCAACCCAACCTAATTCAGCTCCACCCACCTCAATTCTCCTAAATTCAACTCCAGTCAACCCAGCTCAACTTATTTCCACCCAACCCACCCAAATCCAACCCAACCCAATTCAACCAAACTCCGCTCCACTCCACTCAGCCCAAACTAACCCATCTCAACACAACCCAACTCGGTTTAACTCTACGAAATTCAATTCAAGGAACATCAGCTCAGCTCAGGTCCACTCAGCCAAACCCAAATCCAGCTCTATTCAATCCAACCAAACTAAATTTTATTCAACCCACCCCACCCCAGCGTGACATAACACAACTCTAATCCACCCAAACCAAACTCAGCACACTCAACCCAACTCAACACAACTCACAACTCAACTCAACTAAACCCTTCCTTACCCAGCTCGATTCTTCTCCTTTTGCATCTCCTCTTTCTGTCTGACACTAAATACTTGCTTCCCAATCCTGCCCCATTGGCAGATTCCCTATCCTTCCCTAAATAGTGAGACACTGAATTAATACCTGATCTACAAGAAGATGGGAAAAGTTTCCTTTGGACTATCTACCTCCTTGCTTTTCTCCCTGTGCTAACCACATCCCCCTACAGATAATAACCTTCATCTCTGACTCCCCACCACTCACCCCTCCCCATTCATGAAACCCCGAGGCCATGAAGCCTCAGAGACCTCAAGCCTGTGTGGGCTCTCAGCGCTGCACACCCTGCCCCCATGGAGGTGAGGTCTGGCGGACATTTAGACTGGGCAGCAGGGAGGGTCCCGGCCCCAGAAGAAATTTGATGGGCAGAAGAGGGGCCACCAGACCTGGGCACCTTGCAGGCAAAAGTAGGATCTGGCTTGACCCCCAGGGAGTAGAGGCTCTGTCGCTAGCTTTTCTGCCCCATCTACCGAGCTCTCTTTCCACTCCTTTATGGCCCTGCCTTCCTTTTCCTGCCTTTATCGCTCAGTCTTCATCTCTGTATCTCTGTCTCTCTCTGTCATTATCTCTCTGTGTGGGTGGCCCTGTTTCATCATCTCTATCTTGGACGCTCTCTTCCTCTTTTACCACCTCGTGTTGCTAGCCTTCCTCTTGCTGACTCTCCTCCTGTCTCTGTTTCTATTTCTGGTACAATCTGCTTCATGTACTAAGCTCTAGCTGGGGAGTTATTTCTCCCTCCATCCCCTCTGCCTCTTCCCGACGGAGAGAACCATAGTCACCCCGGGCTGCCTGGGAACCACTCATGCATGAGCTAAAACTGCTTCCCTCAGAAGGAAAGAAATCAGAACCATACACCCTAGAGTTGGAAGGGAATTTAGGCCAATCTTCCCATTTTATGGATGGGGAAACTGAGCCCCGGAGGCTGCAGGGGGCTTGCCCAAGATCATTCAGAGTTAGCGGAGTGAGAATGAGGTCCTCCTGAGCTGGAGACCCCAGACTCTGAGTCTAGAGGAGGAAGGTGGGGGACCAGACTGGCTGGGAGGTGGGTGGGAGGACAGTAGCACCCACCGCAGAAGCCATCTCCAAGACCAAGAGAATTATGTGCCTTCCCACAGCATCTCAGAGCAGTGCCTCCCTGTCTGTCAGTCTGTCTGTCTCTCTCTTAGTAAAGTGTATTCCCTGGGGGGAGGGGTAGAAAGGAGACAAGAGACGACCGGGTTGCCCCTCTGGTGAGGGTCATTCACCACTGACCCCGACCTTTCTCACCTCTTGAGGTCGGGACCCAACATGGCGCAAAAGCACAATTCTGAGAGCACAACGGGGAAGACTTCATGGGCCCAGGGGAGAGAAGGAAGCCAGGCTTTGGCCTCCTGCAAGAGAGTCACAGCCTGTGAGGGTCAGGGCTGGGGTTTTAGCCAGACTGAATCCAGAATCCAGCCATTGGGCCCTTGGCCACAGGCTCCCCGCCCAGCCAGGCACAGCCCCCCAAGACCGCCCTGGTCTCGGTCAGGGTGAGCCTACAGGCCCAGCGCCAGGACCGCATTCCTCTCTGGCCGCACCCCCATCAGCCTCCTGGTCAGTCCGGGCTCCAGCAGGAAGCAAGCGAGGCCCAGCCAAGGAGACGGCCCTGCTCCAGCCCAGAAGTGAGGCCCCAGCTCTCTCCTCCTCAGCCATGACTGGCTGTACCTCTAACTGTTCTGAGATGCTCCCTCGGCAGCTCAGAGTTCCTGGGCAGGCACTGGCCAGCCTTCCTCAGAATTCTAGGATGTCTGAAAATAGAAAGGAGAAGAGAAGTCTGCGGTCTGTGTGGTGGGCAGAGAGAAGCTGGGAAGGGAAGGGGTGGGGGAGGAATGAGTTTCTAGGCACATGGACAGACGCCACCAGGACTGGCTCTGACCTGACCTCCAGTACCCTCCACCCTCCTCCTCGAAGCCCCTGCTTCCTGCCTCTCTGTAGAAAGGGCCCAACCCTCCACCAAACAGATCAGGAGACTGCGGCCCAGAGGGGGAAGCAGTTTGCCCGAAGACATATAGCAGAGAAGCAGCCAGAAGCTGGGGCTCCTGACCCTTAGACCCGGCTCCTTCCCCAGCAGGCTCTCAGGGTGGAGTTTCTTATGGGCTCCTAGCTCACCCCATCCGCACAAGAGGCCAGATTCAGGCAGGTCACTCCCCACATGAATTGTCCCAACCCCAGGAGTGCCCTGGTCCTCAGAACCCCCAGCTCAGCCTGGTCCAGCTCCCTCCCAGAGGCCTTGGGAAAGCAGGGCCCTCCTCCTCCTCTGCTGACCTCCGCCTGGGCTGGCTCTTCCTTCCCCTTTCCCCAGCACCCCTCTCCCCACCCCAACCCTGGGCCCAGCAGAGCTGGTGGGAGACAGAGGGGGAATCTGAGCCCCTGCTGGATCTCAAGGCAGGCCACGTCCCCGGCCCAGGCACAGAGCTCAAAGGGCTGGAGCTCATGCACTCCCACCCACCAGGCAGTCTGCATCTTGGAAGGTCCTCGGGCATGTGAAGCTGAAGTCTGCTTCCCCAGCTTCCCCTCTGGCCCTGCTGCTGCCTCTGGATCTCACGGCACAGGTCTGCCTGATGGCTCCTCGGAGGTGGACCAGCTGCCATCACCTTCCCTGACAGTAAGTTTGTTTCAAGAGGCCACGAGTGCCAGTTCCTCCATGAGGTGTGAGTCCTGCCTCAGCCCCTGCTGGCTGGGGGACCTGCGAGGCTGCCCTGTGTACCTAGTCGTAAGACTGATCTTCATCTGTATCCTTTCGTCTTTGTAGTGAATTATCCAACTCGAGGGCACCTCCTGAACTTGCCGTTGGTGTCAGAAGTGAGGCAGGTTTGTGTGCCGACTGTGACCTCTGACCTTGTAGTTGGCCCCAACTTACTGCAGCTTCATTCACTGACTCCTCACGATAACCCTCTGAAATAGGGACAGTCACCATCAAGGCTGTTTTCCAGATTGGGAAACTGAGTTAAGTCACCTGACCAAGGTTGCACAGTTGGCAGATGAGATTTGAGAGCAGGCAGCCGGGCCCAACTGGGAGAGCCAGAGGGGGATCAGAGGGGGGCTGCCAGGAGACAGTTCCCTGAGAGAGTTCCCCAGTAAAGAGGCTGAACTTTGTCCTGGGGTCAATGGGGAACCATTGATGGCTTTAAGCAGGGAGCGATGTGTGTAGCTGTGGGTTTTAGCAGGGTCCCTCTGGATGCAGCATGGAGAGTGGATTGCAGACAGGTCCGAGTGAGAGAAGAAAACATACGTGAGGCCACTGCAGCAGACCAGGTGAGGAAGATGGTGTCTGGACCTGAGCCGTGGGCCTGGGAATGGAGAGCGATGGACACGTTCCAGGTCTGCCTAAAAGGTAGACTTGACAGGACTTGGGGACAGACTGAATTTAGGGCGTAATAGAGCAGGAAGAGCCGAGGGTAACTCCCAGGCTTCTGGATTAGACAATTAGTGTGCTAAGTCCCCGAGACAGGGGAGAACAGAGGAAGAACAGATTTGGGGTGGGCCATACCACTACTAATGGTCCTAGAGTCCTGAAGGGGTTAATGACCCAGAACAGGGCCGTCCCTTCCCCATGACACAGGGTCCCTTGTCTGGACCAGGACTGCGGCTAGCTCCAGAGCCAAAGTGACACCTGCCCCTACCCCAGAGTTGCCACCAGGTGGTAGCAGAGGCCGCCTTTTTCCAGGAAGGCTGTCTAGCAGAGGAAAAAGGGAACTTCTCTGCTGGGGATGCAGACCCACTGGCAAGACCTGGGAAAATGGGCCAGGGGCCTCATCCAGCGGGTTCTGAACCCGAGTTCCTGCAGGTACAGCATCAATAGAGCCCTGATCTAGGAGGCAGGAATCCTGGGTTCTAATACTGCCTGTGACCCACACCTGCCCCTCTCTAAGGCTCAGGTTTCTTGCCTGTAAAGAGTGCAAGCCCTTCAAGGGATCCAGAAGCTGGCAGGGACTTCTAACTCCTTCTCTGGCTTCTAACCCTAATAGCTACGGCTTCCAAACATATCTGTAGAGGCAACATCTTTTTTTTACAAACAAAATCCTAAGCGCTCCTCATCCACCCCATGTACAAAACAGAACAGATTTTTACTGATCTACTCTAGTTGGAGTAGAGGTTAGGGACCCTCCCAAGCCACACAGAGGATAGTCCAGGCCCCTCAACCTGGCATTCGAGCCCCTTCACTCCCTCTCTCTCCAGTGCCTTCTTTCACTCCCCTCCCCTCCCCCATTCTGTGTGGTCCTACTGTGCGGAGGATCAGGACTGGCTAGGTAATTTGCAGGGCCCAGTGCAAAATGAAATAGTGGGCCCTTCGTTCAAAAATTGTCTAAGATTTCACAACAGTTACAGTAGAGCATTAAACCAAGCACAGGTCACACATCCATGGAGCTACTTGTGAAGTTTGTGCATGATGCGAGGTGTCTGAAATCCAGCCAGCCTGTGCCCAAATGCGGGGCTTTGTCTGCCAAGAAGATAGTCACCTTCTTCTTCACTCAAGGGCACTTTCTGTTGTCAAGCTGGGGTCCAGCAAGGCTGCATGCGCCCAGAAAGGAGTGTCTTTTCCAAGGTCACATGAAGGTATCGTATTGGTCAGCAGCCACCTTGCCCAAATCCTCTAAGATTTCACGGCCCTGGCACGTGAAATGTGCTCCCAGACTGCTTGTTGAATGAGGGAAGGGGACCAGAAGTTGGACACAAGACACTGGAGAGCAGAGATGAGTACAAATCCTGGCAACAACTGTGGCCCATTCATGTTTGATGAATGGATAAATAAATGACTAAGTGAACGCTGAAGACCGGACAGACATCTAAGTAACGGCATTGTGGAATTATGAAGCTAAAAGAGACTGAGAAATGATCGACTCTGGGGTTTTCAAGCTACAGGGTTCTTCAAAGCTGTAGGGAACTGCAAAGTTGTGTTGGGGACAACAGGAGGGCACATGGCAAAAGCCAGGCACACAGGGATCAGGTCCCCTTCCTGCCTTTCACCCTTTTATGTCTCACATTCTGGGCTCCTATGTAAGCTTTTGTTTGAAGAAGAATCCTGCTGGCTCAGGAAAGGCAAGAGACTTGCCCAATGTCACACAGCAGAGGCTGGGGAGGGGAGAGCAAAGAAGAGGGATCAGAGATGTGAGGTCAGAGGTCAGCTGGGAGCTCCCAGATGGGAGGTAGAGGCAATCAATGCAGGCAGGAGAGTGAGCTTCAGAAGCTGGAGCTTGTACCAGAGAAGTGAGATTAAGACACAGACAAACCAGCTCAGAGCAGAGATTCAAGGTCAAGTTCCAAGCTCAGAGGCCAACGGCAGGGGTTCAATTCATTGCTTTTATTTACTGAGCGCCTGCTGTGTCCCAGGCAGAGTTCCCGGCCCCAGGATGCCACAGTAAACCAGAGAAAGTCCCTGCCTTCACAGGGCTCACATTCTGGTGGTGGCGGGGGGGGGGGGGGGGGGGGGGGGGGGGGGGGGGGGGGGGGGGGAAGGAAATAAACATTATTATAAGAAAACATATGACCCTACCAGCTAGAGATAAGTGACATGAAGAAAATTCAACGGAGTGACAGAGGGAGACTTCCGGTAAGTGGGCTAGTTCATATGGGGTGGTCAGGGAGGGCCTCCTTGAGGAGGTGACATTTGAGCTGAGCTCTGAATGAGATGGGGCCTGTCGGTGCCCCTGCTTGGGGTGAGGGGGGTGGAGTTGTGGAGTTGCTGGCCTGGAGAGCCTGCAGATCCACACTTGCAAGTTGGGCCGGCTGGGCAGGAAGTCTGGCCCCCTGTAACCGTATCCCCAGGAAGGAGGAAGCCAGGAAGGCGCTTTCAGCAGTCGTATTCATCAAGGCCGGCTGCACTAACCCCCAGGCAGCACCAGAGGCTCCTCGGGGCCTCTATCCACCTTCAGCCGCCTGGGGAGGAGGCAGTGAGGGAGGGAGGGAGGGAGGGCGGCCTAGAGTGGGTCCTGGACTCTCTTCCAGACAATAAATGCTTCCAGGTTCCTGGGGAGCATTCTGTGGGTCACAGCCGCATCTGATCTCAATTACCCCCGGTGTAGGATTCCCGGGCTGGGCGGGGGCAGGGGTGGAGGGAAGGCCGTTTCTCCATAATCAGAATCTCCTGGCCCAGAGGGTGAAGGCACCCCAGGACAGGTTTCCAAAATTTCAGGACTCCCTCTCCCAGGGAGAGGGTTCTCCCCAGAAAGAGAGGTCTGGCTGTGAGTGAAAGGCCTCTGCATCATATCCATTTTGCTCTGTGACCCGGTGCAAGTCACTTAACCTCTCTGGGCCCTTGTTGAAATGAAGATTTCACCTTTTCCTTCAAAGAGGCAAGAGGACTATGCAGGCCTGGAGGGTAAAACTCAGTGCTGTGGGCTGCGGTGGCCTGGGCTGGAACGGGGTGGGGTTGCTAATCCCTTACTTTTTCTGCCTTGATTAGATCTTAGCCCTTCCGCAAATACATCCCCACCCAAGAGTATGGTGCCAGAGTTGTAGGGATTAACATCTCCTAAAACAGACCAGGGACAAGCCCCTCTCCTCCTCCCCCAACCTGCTTGTGCAAGACACTTCACCTCCCTGCGCTGCGGTTTACTTCTGCCCACCTCCAGAGGGGATGGGAGGATCAAATGAGTAGCAAGTGGAAAGCCGCTTTGCAAAGATACACACCAGTAACTCTGTTCATTTCATCAATCTTACAATCAACGACAATCACAAAAACGGCCGTACTGGTAAGCACTAGGAGAAAGACCCTTTATTTGTAAAAAGGCTGCTGGATACTGTCTCTGTAATGATCTTGAGCGAGTCTTTCCCCTTCAGGCCTCAGTTTCCCCATCAGTAACAGAGCCTGCAACCCAAGTTCCATCCTGAAGAGGGTCTTTTCGGGCCTTTGTCATGGGCAGCGCCTTTTGCACAAATGGGTGTTGCTCAAGCTACAGTGGTGGGCGTTCTTTAGTAGGTAAAACATTCCCCGTGCAGCCCGGATTTCACCGCGTACCTTTTCTTCTCGAGGGACTGCGGCACAGGGCTAGGTTTTTAGTGGGACAAGCAAACTGGAGGGGTAGCGGGCGGGATGCAGGGAGCGCCTGGGGTGTTCACGGAGGTGGGCTTCCAGGGGCTTGTTTTCATTCACACGGGAGGAAACGCAGGCTCGGGAGGCGGCGGCGAGCCGGGATTCGAACCCGGGGCTGGAGGGCCGCAGGGGCGGGGCGCGTTCCCCGGAGCGGATGCCGGGGTCAGCGGAGCTCGGGGCCGCGCTTCCTCCGGGCGCCCGGACCGCTGGCCGGCCGGCTGCTCGGCGGGCGCTGCTTTCTCCTTTTATGTCCGCGCGGGGCCGGGAACTCCCTGCCCCGGGCCGCGGCCCGCGAACAATGCGCCGCTTCCTGCCGCCCGGCCCGCCGCGGCCCCGCGCCCGCTCCCCGCCCCGCGACCGCCGGGAAGTGGGCCGGAGCCCCGCCGGCCGCGCCGGTACGGCGGGTCGCGCCCCGGGATACGGCGGGGGCCGGGGAGGGGCCGCGGGCAGGGGCGGAGGCGGCCCGGCGCTGGCCCGGCGGCAGCTGGTGGGCGTCTGCCCCTTCCACGCGCGCAGAGCACGAGGCTCCCGTGGGTCCGCAAAGGTGCCCGGCCGTGCTGTGCACTCCATCCTGCACAGGCCCCCACGGAGATGCG
Source organism: Balaenoptera acutorostrata (assembly GCF_949987535.1). NCBI lineage: Eukaryota > Metazoa > Chordata > Mammalia > Artiodactyla > Balaenopteridae > Balaenoptera > Balaenoptera acutorostrata. Next base: position 113,077,598 of record NC_080069.1, on the reverse strand, counting down.
CCGCGGGTCTCAAACGCCCGCGGGTCTCCAGCCCGCCTGGCCCTGTGCTAGGCTCCGGGATTCAGCAGTGAGCAAAACCCAGAGAAGCCCTTGGCCTCCTGCAGCTAAGGCTTCAGCGAGGGAAGAAGCAGTGAACATCACACATCACTGAATCATATTGTGTATTCAAAAGTGAGACTTTTTTGGAGAAAATATAGAAGGGACTGGCATGGGAAATAGGGTCTGTTTTAAATAGGATGGTTATAGATATTTCACCAAGGAGATGACATTTGAGCAAAGATGTACAGAACATGAATCACAAATAAATGTATACATCTCAAAAGGATATGCAGTATACCCCCAAGTCTGTGCATTACACACACACGCACTGTTTACATCGATGGGCCTATATATACCCCATGTGTAAGCACTTCACATACATGTGCACGTACAAGATCACATTGCGTCTATATGTATGTCTACTACATGCATATCTGTATCTATATGTATCACCTCTCTGCACACACAAATGTGCTGTGCTGTGTGCACATGTACACATCTACCACCATGCCTGGACCCAAATAACCATCATTACACCATTCTACATATATTCTTCAACCCCCAAATAGAGGGTCCGGTGTACATGTACAGGCTCATATATATCACACACCTCAAGTATGTAATTTTTCTAATTTCATAAGCCACTTGTCAATATCATAAGCCATAACACATTTATTTACATCTTGTGTTCATTATGTAAAATATATCACATAAGCATATACCCGAGTACATGTATCATAAACTTTGCGTAAATGGATGCCTGTACTATCCCCTCTCACAAACACACCTACACAAGTCTCTCCCACAACAAGTCTCTCCCACACAAATATACTGTATGCACATTTCCCATATATTGCCTTGTACCTGTTTATACATCCAATACACATGTATCATGTGCAAATAATAGTAATAATATTTACAGGATACTTACTATGTGCCAGATACAGTGCTAGGTGCTTTACTTGGATTATTTTAGGACAACCGTACGAAATAGGTACTACCTGTTTAACCCAGCAGTTAAAAGCTCACACTGCAGTCGGATTGCCTGGGTTTGAATCTTGGCTTCACCATTATTTAACCTCTGAGAGCTTCAGTTTCCCCATCTGTAAAATGGGGGCACTAGTTGTACTTACTTTTAGGGTTATTGTGAAACGTCAGTAAGATAACAATGCATGAAAATAATAGTACCATACCAGGCACATAGTGAGTGCTCAGTGAAAGTTTGCTGTGTTTATTGTTATTTTCCACTTTACAGATGAGAAAAGTCAGGCTCAGAGAGGTTCAACGAATTGACTGAGATCACACAACCTGTAAGTGGAGGAGGCAGGCCTGGAGCACAGGTCTGTGTGGCCACACAGTTCAAGTTCAGGCCCTCGAAGCATTCCACCACTCCTGCCCCCATATCACACAATGGGGACAAGTGACGCACACAGCAGGCACACACACCATGCAGACCCCATCTGCTCCTACTGTTAATACATGCATCACACATCTCCCATGTACCTATCACACAGATGTGAATTCATTCAGCGTTTATATAATCAACACCTATCCACCCAGCCAGGCATCCAGCTAGGTGCTAAGGGTCCACAATCAAGCAAGGCAAATTTGATCCCTGCTCTCGTGGCACTTACAGACCAGCACATACAACTGTGAACACACACCACATATAACCTGTGTAGCCAGAGCCCTGCTATGTGCACATGTCCACACGGGTATCCTGTACGTACAGCCCACGTGCATGAGTCACCCACGCACCTCGGTGCTGGATCAGCTGCACGTAATCCACACAGACACATGCATCATTTACACAGAACCAGGATATCCACACTACCTGTTCCCTATCCACTGCCTGCGCCGGTGTCATTCACACATGGCCAGTGCACACACCCTCCTTAACCTGTGTCCAGGTATTACACACACCCAGCACGTGTCACTCGTGTACCTGTTCCTCTTTCTGCCCCGCACAGGCAGCTTGGGAGACCCAGGCCAGCCTAAGGTCTCTAAGTGGGTCTGGAGGGGTGGAGGCCAGAGATGCAGGGCCTGGACCCCCATCGCAGAGGAGAAAAGGTGGCCCCTGGCTTCACGGCTGGTGGCCAGGAAATTATAGTCGACACCAAACCAAAGCGGCCCCTTCTTGGGCCAGGTAATCAGGCCTTTCCCGGATTCGGCCTGACAGCTTAAATGTTCTAATTCCGCTGCCAGGGGCCCAGCTCCCCACTCCATCCACGGCTCGGGCCTCGGCCCTCCGCCATAATTGGACCCATGTTTTCATTACCCTGAGATTAGACAGGTCCCCTCCGGGGCCTGGGGGGACGCCTGCAGCTGCACGGGAACCATCCCCTGCACGAACGCATTTACCTGATTATGGAGTTTATTTTATAGCAATTGTCCAGAGTGCTGGAGGCCCCTTCCCCCCGCCTCCTGCTCCCTGGGCTCCAGAGGCCTCTACCAACCCCGGACAAGTGGTTTCTGCCTAATGTACTGAAGCCACCTCCCCCCAGCCCTTCGATCCCGGGGGCCCTGTTGGCCCCCGGCATGGATTTGGTCCCTTTTAAAAAAATCATTTAAGAAACCTGGATGGGTGGGGGAAGGGAAGAACATTCCAAGAATCTTCTCCTGGGGTGCATATGGGGGTGGGATCCTCCCTCCAGAGCTGTTTCATTTATTCATTCAACAAGCACATATTCAGTCCCCGAGTCAGTGGCAACGCCATTGATGGGTGAGGAGCTTCATTCATTCACACAAACTGGATGCCAGAGAAGAATGTGCACATGGCCACTGCTCTCCCAGAGGTCACAGCCAGCGGAGGAGACCGGCAGTTCTCCTGTCATGTGATTTCTGCTTAGGTGAGGCTGTAAGACTTATAGGATGAAACAATTAAGAAAGGGTGTTTGGAAGAGGGGCATTTCAGGCAGAAGACAGCAAGTGCAACAGGCTGCAGAGAGAGAGAGCCCGGTGTGTACGAGGAACTGAAAAAAGCTGATGAAGCTAAAGTTTAGGGTATGCGGGGTCTGCCCTGAGGCTGGAGTTAGGGCTCCAATCACAGAGGGCCTCCCTCGAAATTGCTTGCCCTTTACCCTGAGGACATGGGAGCCATGGGAGGGTTTGGAGCAGGGGAGGGACCCACTGTATAGCATGTGTGAGCGCTCACGTGTGCCAGGCGTGGTTCTGAACACCCTGTGTGTAGTAACTGATCTTATCCACACGTCAGCCCCGTGAGGCAAATACTCCAGGCCCACAATCCCTTCTCCACAATGTTGACATCCTACAACCTTCAGTGATCAAAAGATTTTACATAGGTTTGGTGACCTGAACTAAGGAGAAACTATTTTGGTCTTCATTTCACTACCTGGTATGAATATTCACACATTTTGTTGAAAAAAAAAATGTGAATAAATTTCATTATAAGAAATGCCCCAGACCCCATGGGGAGGTTGTACAGTATATGGGGTGTGTTCTGTAATAGACTTTAGAATCAGAAAAGCTTTGAAACCATCCGACTTCACAGGTTTTAGATAAGGGTTTCTGGGCTGCTGGTATAATCTTTATTTTACAGATGAGGAAACTACAGAACTAGGTTAAGTATTCAAGAGCACCTAGCAAGAAAGAGGCAGGCAGTCTGGCTTCAGAGTCTGACCGCAGCAGCACACACCCTGTCTTTTGGCTTTTGATGCTCTGAATTGGGGGTCTGGGCTTGCTCCAGGGGTTGGGGGCCCTGGGGAGGGGGTCAGGAGCTGACATGGCTCAGCGCTTCCTCTGAACCTGGCCCTGTGCTAGCTGTGCTCGTGTCTCTGACCTGCAGCTGCACCCAGCTTGTGGGCACAGTTAGTCCCATTTCACAGGTGGAGAAAGTAAGGATCAGAAAGGGGAGGCAGCTCGGCCAAGGCCCTGCAACAAGAGCGTGGCAGAGCCAGGAATGGGGCTTGGGTCTGGAGTAGTCAGAAACCTGCCCTTCCCACTCTCTCGGGACTAGCAAGAGGAGGCCCCAGCCGGGCCAGGTGGGACCAAGGACACGGACTCCAGTAGAAAGCAGATCCGGTCAAGAGCCCCACGCTGCCCGGTAGCAGAGCCCCTGTGCTCTTGTGTCACCCCTGTGTCAGCACGCCCACACCCCCAGCAGGGCCGCCTCAGCCTCACTTCTGGGCCATGACTCTTGCCTCCGTGCTCAGCTCCCTCCAGGAAGTCTTCCCTGATTCACTGGCACCAAGCAACTATTTTCTGGATATCTGGGCCCTCCAATTATGCCTTCTTTACTCTCCTTCACTAACCAAACATGTTTTTAAGCCTTTTTATTCACCTGGCCTCACCAGGCGAGAGATTGTGGGGGGTGGTCCTTCCTTTGGAAGGGGCCTAGGGACCAGCTTTGGAGGCAGACTAAGCCACAGTTCAAATCCTGGTGGGGACTTGATACAGCCACAATGGAGAACAGTATGGAGGTTCCTTAAAGGACTAAAAATAGAATCACCATATGACCCAGCAATCCCGCTACTGGACATATACCCAGAGAAAACCATAATTCAAAAAGAGTCATGTACCACAATGTTAACTGCAGCTCTATTTACAATAGCCAGGACATGGAAGCAACCTAAGTGCCCATCGACAGACGAATGGATAAAGAAGATGTGGTACATATATACAATGGAATATTACTCAGCCATAAAAAGGAACGAAATTGGGTTATTTGTAGTGAGGTGGATGGACCTAGAGACTGTCATACAGAGTGAAGTAAGTCAGAAAGAGAAAAACAAATATCATATATTAACGCATATATGTGGAACCTAGAAAATGGTACAGATGAACCGCTTTGCAGGGCAGAAATTGAGACACAGAAGTAGAGAAAAAAACGTATGGACACCAAGGGGGAAAAGCGGCAGGGGGTGTGTGGGGGTGGGGGTGGTGATGAATTGGGCGATTGGGATTGACATGTATACACTAATGTGTATAAAATAGATGACTAATAAGAAAATAAATAAATAAATAAACATTAAAAAAAAAAAGAAAGAAAGTTAGGGCTTCAACATATGAATTTTGAGGGGACCCAGTTCAGTTCATAGCAAGGAGTATTAAAAAAAAAAATCCTGGTGGGGGCAATTATTAGCTGTGTGACCCAGGAAAGTCACTTCTCCAGGTCTCAGTTTCCTCATCTGTAAAGTGGGAATAATAATAGTATCTCCTTCACAGGGGTGTTGTGAAGATTAAATGAGCTAATGCTTGTAAATGCTTCAGCACAGGGCCTCTACTCCTGACGGCTGCTGCTACAGTTACTCTTAGCTGCCTGGTGCATCACTGACTCTCAGCAAGTTCCTTATCCTCTGACCATTCCCATCCCTGCTACCTGACACTTCCCTTTGGGATTTCGGACTTTGCATCCGTACTGAGCACTCATGGCTCCCTGGTCCCTCTCCAAGACCTCTTAACTCCATGCCCTTGCCTGTGCCACTCCTGACACCTGGCATTCCCTCCCCACACCCCACTTATACAGGTTCAATTCTACTATTCATTTGTTATTTACACATTGATTTTTTCACAACAAATGCTTTAGCACGTGTCTACTTTGTGCCCAGCTCTGGACCAGGTACTTTCACATAAATTATCAGTCCTCATGCCAGCCTTGCAAGGGAAGGAGTGTTATCTGCATTTTGCAGAGGAAGATACTGGACTCAGAGAGGTTAAGTCGCTTGCCTGAGACAACCCAGCTGGCAAGCGGCAGAGCTGGGATTCGGCACCGACCTGCCAGCCTCTGGAGCCCAGCCTTTTCCTCTCTGCCCTGCATGTACTGAGGCACAGAGTCAGAAAGCAGGTCCATCAGGGAAAACCACTCCTCTGTGCCTGGGTGAGACAGAGGTGAGCAGGGAAAGGTGGCGAGGTGGGTGCAAACCAGATTTCCACTGGGTTGGTGGACCAGGTACATTCTGCCAGGAGGACCTGGAGGGAAGATGGGTAGTCATGGAGCTTCCACGGGGGGAGCCCACCAGAGACTGCAGCTGAAAGTTGGGGGCCTGGATAGGATGACCCCCACCTGACTGCGGAATCAATGGGAGCCCTCTTCAACACTGCCACCTCCACCTCCCAGCCCCCTCTCCCAGGCTGGCGTGAGAATAGCTCTGTGATGAAAGAGAGATGGCTGCTTTCCTGCCGTCCTTGCCTGGGAGAGAAAGTGAATGGCCCGGCGCTGGCCACTGCAGGAAGGCCCCAAAGAGTTCAGAAACCAACCCCCTCCCCCAACCTCGTCCTTCCAGGGACCACAGATCTAAGGGGGACAGCCCAGGGGGTCTCAGATCTTCCAACCCCAGACAGAGGCCAGCTCTGGTCACACAGCAGCTGAGAGCAAGGAGCAGATGTGGCCTGGCGAAGGGACCCGGCAGTCAGATGTAGAGAGATGGGAAGAGGGATGGGGGCAGAGAGAGAAAGGGGAGGAAGGGACACAGAGACAGAGAGACAGACTCAAGGATGAAGACAGAGAGAGACAGGGAAAATAATGCACACAGAGATGCAAACAGAAAGAAGAGCCTGGGAAGACTGAAAAGCAGCAGACGGCAGACAGACAGGCAGTGAGGGGTGGATCCATTCAGCTGGGGAAGAAGGGCCCTTCGTGACTGTGCACAGAAGGACAGAATGGCAAGGGAATGGTCCTCAGGAGCAGCCAGAGGGAGCAGGGAAGCAGCCTCAGACGGTGTCAGGAGGCTCTGGCTTCATGCTGTGTGGCTCTTTGCCTGACCTTCCCCTCTCTGGACCTCAGTGGTCCCACCAGCAACATGGGAGCAGTACAGGGCTCCGCTGCTTCTGTTCGGACTCCTGGATCTCTCTAACCCCACTCTGGGGAGCGGAGGGCAGTGATAGGCAAGGGCCTGAGCCTGGGGCTGTGGTAGCACAGATGTGTCCCATCCATGCCCACGGCTGTGGCTCTGGCTCTATCCACTTCAAGTTTCCATCGTGTCCATGATGAAGACTGAAGCTTGGGTCACATCCCTGATGGGATGGGAACCCAACCACTTGGGCATCCACATGCCTCTCTCTGGCTCCCTGATCCTAAACTGTCTGTGCCATGTCTGTGTACATGGGAGCTTTGAAAAAAGAACTTATCTGAAGGAAGTGAGGTTTGAGATGCACAGACCCCTGTCCTGGCCGACCCTCAGGCCCGAACATCCTGTTCCCTTCCTGATTCTCCCCTACCCCCAGCCCGCTCCCTGAGAGGTGCACAGCTGTTGGCCCTGGGTCCCCTGACCACACACAGAGCTTCAGCCCCACGTTACCCTCCAGCCTCATGCCTGGTGTTGCGTCCAGGCCTGGACTATGAACCATGGCTGTCTCAGCCACCAGGAGCATCTGGAGGACAGACCTGGTAGGAGGCTGGAGGCTACCTCCTGGGAGGAGACGCTGCAGAGGCTGAGAAGCCCAGCCCTAGAAAGGGTGACTCAGCAGAGCACTGTCCCCACTGTAGACCCCAGAGGGGGTCACGGGTCAGAGGGAGGAGGGAGCAGAGGTGGGCTGTGGGCCCAGGGTACGGGGTCAGGTTCACCTGGTCAGCAAGGAGCTGAGAAAGCCGGACCAGGCTCGCTGCAGGCAGGGAGCTCCTCAGCCCCAGGGGAGAACAAGCACAGGCTGCCAGATGCGTCCACAGGCAGGTGGTGGAAAGGATTCCATCACCAGATAAGGGAGAGATTGGGAGCCTTCCCAGGCCCAATTCTGAGAATATCCTGCCCCTTCATCCAAAAGAGAAGGAGAGAAATCAAGAAAGTGATGCAAGGGCAGCTGCCCCAGGCTCCCAAGTTTCCTGTGTGCCTTTTTTAGACTTTTGCTGATCGCCCGCAGGGCAGTAGCTCGAGCCCGCCAGGAGGAATGATGATGATGATTATGATAATACTGCTACTACCACCAGCAACAGCAGCAGCCTTCGTTGGGTCAGAGCTAACATTCAGCTGGAATGCACTGTTAAGGTCCTGCCAGTTGTAAAAATATTGAAACATGTCCACACCAGTTGTCAAGTAGACACCGCCCCAAGCATCCTGAGGGCACGCCTCTCCGCCCAGATTCCGGGCCTGAAACTCCACATTCCATTCTCTGCCCGGCTCTGAGCAGCCCCGTGCCTCAGTTTACCTGCAGGAACATCATCCGAAGGGGGTGCCCTGCCTTGGCCGCGGCGGCATCCCCTCCCCCCCGGGCCCCTTTCCCGAACCTGAGCCATCCCGGCTCCCTCCCGGGCTGGTGTGAGTGCCCGCCTCCTGCAGGCCCCTCTCCGCGGCTGCAAACCCAGCTCATTTGCATGTGGATCGTGCCTGCCACCATGGGTGCTGGGGTCAATTGAAACTCAAGAAAAGAGAAGAAATTTATGCAAAACTGTTGATTGCATTTGTATGTAATGAAATCATCCAATATTCATCTGACTATAGAATCTAATCTGAGAAGAGAACTGAAGGACATGAGTGTCACTGCAAAACCGTAATGAGCCACTGTAGTGATTAAAAAAGCTCTTGAGCCTTCTGAAAATCCAGGCAGAAATAGCGTCTAATCAACTCTGAATATAGGAGGCGAGATTGGGCTGCCGCGTTGCGCACGGCCCGCCGCAGGGCTGGCGTGCGCGGTAAACCCTGGCGGCCGCGGTCTGTGGGTGTCAATCGCCCGGCCACAATCAGCCGAGTCCTTGGTGCACAAAGCAATCGCCGCCTCTTGCCACGCAGAAAGAGCCCAATCATGGCTGCTGTGAAGAGCAGCTCTGGGCTTCCACACCTGCCTCAAAACCTTGGCCAAAGTCCTCTTCTGGGTTCCTTTTGCTTCCGCCCTTGGGAGGCAGGGAGGGTTTGGGGATCTGTGACTGTCATGCCTGGACACACCTAGGGCCCAGCCTGCCCAAAGGAGGCAGAGGCTCTGTGTTTCTCAGGAGCCCTGGCTCATCACTGAAATGTCACCTCCTCCATGCAGCATTCCCTGACTACCCCATCGAAACTGGCAACCTCCCACCAAACCTACGCACTGAGTGCTTTTCCCTTACCCCTGCTTTATTCTCCTTCATAGCACTTATGCCTGGCCTTGTGTTATTTCTTTATCTCTCTAATATCTGCCTCTTCCAAGTAGACTGTAAGCTCCATGAGGGCAGGGACTTTGTGGTGGTTTATTCACCACTGTGGGGTGTGGAGAACCATGCTTGACACGTAGTAGATGCTCAATAAATATTTGTTGAATGAATAAATCAATTTCAACGAAGAGCCAAATCTATTTTTTCAATCATTCATCAAATACTTATTGAGGACACAGCGTGTGCCAGGCTTTGTTCCGGCACTAAGCCCATGCTGGTGAATAAGACAGACCCTGCCCACTTGGAGCTCACAGTCTGGGCAGAATACAGGCATTGAAGATGTTAGGTATAATCAAATGGGATGGTGCGGTGCTGGGGACAGATGACTGGCTGTGGGGAACCGCCAACGGAGGGTATGAATCCCATCTGGGGAGGTCAGGGAAGGCTGTCTGGAAGCGGTGACGTTAGGTTGAGATCTAAAGGATGTATAGGAGTGAGCCAGGTGGGGCAGGGTCTGGAGTGCCCCAGGCAGGGGGAATGGCATGTCCCTGAAGCGACAGGCATGTGTGGGCACCTGAGAGAAGTCACAGCCAGAGCCAGCTGGAGCCAGCGGAAGGGAGAGCCTGCTGTGAGGTGGGATTGGAAAGACAGTCCAAGTCAAACCTTGCAGTTAAGACCTGGGGGTGAGAATCTGGGGCTTTTGTCTGGAGGTTATGGGGAGCTGTGAAGGGGAGCAGCATGATTTGCATTTTGAACAGTTCACCATATGGACAACGGGTCGGAGGGGCCTCCACCGTAATGAAGGAACGAAGGAGGTGATTCAGTTATCCAGGCAACGGGGAGCTATCCAGCTCTTGAACAGGGCCACGTCACAGCAAAGGCTGGTTTAAGATGATTAATCTGACAGAGGAAGGGAAACCAGGTGGGAGGCAGAAATCAGCCTGGCAGCCATTCATTCATTCTTCATTCATTCATTCATTCATTCATTCATATATTCAGCATTTAACAGATATCTCAGTGTGGACGATGCTCTCCTCCACATTCTAGTTTATACTTTCCAATCTGCTCCGGGTTTGGCTACCAAGGTACCGATTATTAAAATGGGCTTTAAAGTTGGGGTCAATATGTTCTGAGAACCCAAGGGACTCGGTGGGTCGGGAGGCTGGTTTCTTTGGCCTGGACTTCCTGACATCAAAGAGGCCCTGTGAGTCACTTGCCTTCCTTCGGCCTTAAATTCCTTATCACGACAAAGAGGGAATCAAACAAGATGATCTCCAAGGTCCCTCCCTGCTCCCCAAACCCTACAGTTTTATGTCCCATGAAGGCATAATGACACTGCCGAGCCCAGTGGATTAAAAATCCTGCTATTCGGTAGACTCCACTGGGCAGCCTGGGGCAGGTGGGCGGGTAAGCGGTCGGGAAATCTGGGATCAAGTCCCAGCTCTGGCACTCAACTTACGCTGTTAATGCATGAGTTCTTCCCTCTCTGGGCCTCAGTATCCCCTTTTGTACAATGAGGGAGCTACCTAGAAGTAAGGAGCCCCGCCACCCAGACCCGAGACTGGAGTCCCAGCTCTAACCCTTACTGCCATCCTGTGACCTTGAGCAAGTCAGCCTTTCTAAGGCCTCCCCTGTAAAACAGGGGTTATTGTGAGAATTAAATTAGATAACGTCGCTCAGAATAGAGGAATTGCTCAGTAAATGGCGCTGCTGTGATGGATGGGCCCATGTCTGCCCGGGTGGGTGGGCCAGGACTGGGCCTTCCTGCCACCTCCACAATGGCTCCATTTTACCAGCAACTGGGATTCACTGGGTCGAATTCGGGGGCTTAGTGGGTAGATTTGGGTAGAAGGAGCCAAATGCCTTTATGCCCCACTGGGGATGCGGGGGGTACTCTGCTGGGACTCTAGCTTGAGGCTCTGTTAGCAATGGTGTCACAGTCAGCTGACCAGGGTGGGAAGATTTTCTGGTCACAGCAAACGAGACCTCCTCCTTCCTCCGTGAACATTTTTGAATGGCAGCTGCTCCCCTACCTAGATCCCCATTCTGGAAGCCATGTTTTGACTTTCAGGGCCCTCCCCCCACCCCCCACCACTAACACCAATTGTGTGTTGGGTCTAAGATGTGAGCAGAGCTTGGTGGGCTGCCTCCTATAGCGGTGGGAAGGAGAGTGAGGTTCAGTCTCACAGGCATCCCTGGGCACTACCTCTGTGCCGGCCTTGTGCTGACAGGAGCCCGGTGCAGAAGATAGTCCATGGGAAACACAGTCACAAAGGGAAACACAAGAGGGAAAGTGCTTTGAGACTTGAGAGTTTGGCACCGGGGCAAAGGGAGACCACATCTGACTGGGAGGTGAGTTCCTGGAAGGCTTCCTGCAGGAGGTGGCATTGAGCTGAGTCTGGAGGATGGCCAGGATGTCTCTGTCTCTGTCTCTCTCAAACAAATTTTCTTAAGTATAAGAAAAAAAAAAAAAAAAAGACAGAAAAGAAGGTAACAACCACTTCTATTTTCACAACCCCAAGTTACCATACTGTCAAGTTTTCAGCTATATTTATATATGTGAGATGACGTCAGGTATCCTTTAAGTCATCCCCCCACTCCCCAGTAGCAATCTACCATTATGAATTTGGGAAGTATCCCTTCACAACCCTCCCTTTAAAAAGATCATTTTATAATGCAAAATAAAGACAGGCATAGTTTAAAAAAGAACTGCTTTGTGTTCCAGTCATTCTAATTTACATAAGTGGTGTCACACTGTTTATGACTCCGTTTGCTTTTTCCACTGCCCGTGAGAATATGTTTTGGGAGCCCTGTTCTTATTGAAACATATGGCCCTGACTCATCATTGCATTGGATGGATGCACCACATTTATTCATCCCTGGAATGGGTAGGGTTTCCACGGATGCAGATAATCAAGGGATGACACTCGAGGTAGAGGGAGCAACAGCAGGAAAAGCATGGGACAGGGAGGCCAGGGCCACATCTGGGGGCTGGCAGGGGTCCAGGGTGGGGGGGCACAGGGCACAGCGGGGAGCTGGGGGAGGTCCCATGCCTCAGGCCAGGAATCTGCAGTTGGCATGCTGGACATCTGGGATTGTCGGGACAGGCCCCCCCCTTAAAACTCCCCCGAACGGCCTTCACAATAATTCCACTTATCCACTCTCCAAGTCTTCCCTGGGGAGCCCTCTGTTACTCTTTCCATTAATTGTCTCATTAATGACCCACTGAAGTCAAGTACCCATTGTTCTCCCGGGCCTGGGGCAGCCTCCCTGGCTTTCTCCCCCCAGGGATTCGTAAACGTCTTTCCTTCCCCTGCTTTCTTTTGGCAGGCGTCCTTATCTGGTCCCTGCAGCCCTGGCCCGGCTGGTGCTGCCTCTTCCTCCACCCACACCCTGCGCTGCAAACCTGGGGCCCCCCGCACGGCAAAGCCACCCGCCTGGCTCACTCTCTCCCCCTCTCTGTCTCTGTCTGCTTTGCTTAGCCTGCGTCTAGGTGTGTGTCTCTTTCCATTTTTCTTTTCTTTCTTTCCTTTTTACTTTTTTATTTTATTTAATTTTTTTTAATATGTACAGAATTGTTTTTTTATTTATTTTTATTTTTGGCTGTGTTGGGTCTTCGTTTCTGTGTGAGGGCTTTCTCTAGTTGCGGCAAGTGGGGGCCACTCTTCATCGCGGTGCGCGGGCCTCTCACTATCGTGGCCTCTCTAGCTGCGGAGCACAGACAGGCTCCAGACGCGCAGGCTCAGTAGTTGTGGCTCACGGGCCTAGTTGCTCCGTGGCATGTGGGATCTTCCCAGACCAGGGCTCGAACCCGTGTCCCCTGCATTAGCAGGCAGACTCTCAACCACTGCGCCACCAGGGAAGCCCTCCTTTTTATTTTTTTAAACCATCTCTCTGTGTTCCTCTCCCTGGCTTTCTGTCGCTTTCTCTCCTTGTATGTATTTCTCTAGCTCCCTCTGTGTCTGTCTCTGCTTATCGAGTGTCTCTCTTTCGGAATACTTGTTAATGGTCTCATTGTCACCATCTGTTGCTGTTTCTATGACCGTCTCTATCTGGCTCTACCTGCTGATCCGGGTGCTTGTTCACGTGCATGTGTGCACGCGGGCGTGCGTGTCTTTGTCTCTGATTCTGCCCCTCTCCCTCCCTCCCTCTGGCCCTGCGTGCATCTCTCTGTCTCTCCCTGTCTGTCTCTGTCTCCCTCTCTCCTCTCTCTGACTCACCTCTCCCTGCTCATCCGTCCTCCCTGGAGCGTCTCTGAACCCTGCTGATTGACTATTGTCCTGTTCCAACCTCTGCCTCACAGCCACTGCTTGCTCACCCACCGGGTCCCTGACACCCACAAAGGTCAAACCGCCTCCCTCCCTCGCTTCTCTCCCAGGTTACAGCTCCGGCTTCCCTGGGATGACAGCCTCGGGGGTGTCAGCTCTAGGAGTAGGCAGGAGGTCCCACAGCTCCCAGACTTTGGGATTCATGCATCGGTACCGTTAAAAACAAATAATGGAGGGGACCAACAGAAGGTGACCAACTTTTGAGTTTTCTAAGCGAGGATTTTTTTTTAGTATTACCAACTTCTTACCATTCCATTAGAGAAAGAATATTTTAACACCAAAAACAAAAGTAGGAAGAGCAAGATGTAAGAATACAGAATAGTCCTTTAAGTTAAATAAATTTAACTTTATGGAAACATTCGCTACATTGCCTTTGCCTTACTTATTTTTCCTCAAATGTGTGCAAATGTTGTCAGGGAGCAGCAGTGGTTCTCTGGCTGAGGTGGAAACCACTGATCTTGTCCAAGCCCTTCCTTGGTACCCATAGGGAAGTGGCGGGACCTTTATTGACGGTGGAAAGGGCAAAACTGGGACAGCCCACGAGCTCTCACTGGCCACTTCAGCACCTCACAAGGTCCTTTCTAGCCCCTCTGGTCTCTTACTTAAAATAATGTATTGAGGTGGGCAGACACCAGACTCCCTGTGTTCTAAGTCTTCCTCTGGTCTGTGTGTCTTTGAACAAGTAACTTAACCTCTCTGGGCTTCATGTTTCCTCATTTCTAAAATGATTAAACTAATAAGCTCTAGAGTTGCCTAATACATAGCAAAAGCCCAGGACTTGTTATTCCTAACAGTAAAGAGGGGGTGATTTCAGCTGATCCCGAGGGCAGCCTGGGATTAGAGAAGGAAACTTCTCCCCCTTTCTTCAGAGACCCCACCTAACATGCTTCAGGCATCCCAAGGCCGGGAGCCAGCACTCTTGTCACCGAAGCTGACACTCCCAGTAGGGGCACAGGCGAGCCCACTCAAGTGGCATTCGTGGCCACAGGCGCCAGCAAGGGTAGCCTGGGCGGGAGAGGAGTATGGTGGGTGCCGGTGATCCTGGACGCTTGGGAGGAAGCCGTTAGGAGATGCCCAGAAACTCCCGAGGCCTATTCAGCAGACGAGGCTGGAGGTCTCAGCAAGCAGGTGAGAGTGATTAGAGAAACTTTGGGTTACTGATATAAACTGACTTCATTTGTATTCAAGGCCTGGCAGGCCCGTTACAATTGGACAAACATTTCCTTAACACCTGCTCTGAGCCCAGCACTGTGCTAGTCAGGGGACCGGAGGTTAAAAATCAGGGGGCTTCCTTTCAGGGGCCTAACACAAGGCTCACCTAGTGCCAGCGGTGATCTGCCTCAGAGGCGGGGCCAGAGACCCCAGCAAGGCCCGCCTGGGACACGTGCCACATCTGTTCCCGGGGTCGCACCACTCAAGGGTGCTTCACACCACGCAAGGGTGCACCCAGAAAGGAAAGCAGAGCACTTTGCAGCCAGAACTGACAGGACCTGGTGACTTACTGGATGAGGGGGAGCCCAGGTGGCTCCTGACGTCCTGGCTTGGCACCTGGGTGGAGGTGATGCCATTCCGAGGAAACGCAGGACAGGGAGCAAGCCTGGGGGGCACGTGCAATCCAGGCAGGGCCGGCGGAGTTCGGGTGCATGAGGCCCATCCAAGTGGAGATGCTCAATACGCATACGTAGGTGTCAGGATGAGGAGGAATAGTTAAAGAAATGAACGGGTTGGTGCAAGGAAGGACAAGGCCTTTAAAGGTTAGATAGAAATTTTGCCTACTGGGTTGGGCAGGGATTTAAAGGAGCACACACCAGGCAAAGAAAAGAGCCCAAGAAAAGACATGGAGGTGAAAGAAAGCAGCACAAAATGTTAGAAAAGCTAATAATTCCATTCAGCATAGGCACTAGCTGTATTAATAGAGTAGTCGTGGGAGGTGTATCACAGCTAAAGAGAGAGACTGCAGAAGTTACTGAATGCCAGGGAGAAGAGTTTGGACATAATTCACCAGGCAATGGGGAGCCATGGAAGGTTCTGGGGTAGAAGAGTGACATCATAAAGGCTATGTTTCAGGTTGATCTAACCTAACAGCACAGGATGGATTAAAACAGAGACCAGGGACTTCCTTGGTGGCACAGTGGTTAAGAATCCGCCTGCCAATGCAGGGGACACCCGCTCGAGCCCTGGCCCGGGAAGATCCCACATGCCGCGGAGCAACTAAGCCCATGCGCCACAACTACTGAGCCTGCGCTCTAGAGCCCGCAAGCCACCAACTACTGTGCCTGCGTGCCACAACTACCGAAGACCAAGCACCTAGAGCCCGTGCTCCACAAGAGAGGCCACTGCAATGAGAAGCCTGCACACCGCAAAGAAGAGCAGCTCCCACTCACCACAATTAGAGAAAGCCTGCAAGCAGAAACAAAGACCCAACGCAGCCAAAAATAAATTAAAAACAAAAACAAAAAACAGAGACCAGAAGAAAGGAATATAAGAGACAAGGATCATCACTCATTTATTCATTCAACAAACAGTAACTTCCTCTCTGCAGAAGGAGCACTTCTCAACCTAATGCTAGTATGTATAAAGTAGATAACTAATAAGAACCTGCTGTATTAAAAAAAAAAACTAAATTAAATTTTAAAAAATAAGCAAAAAACCCCCACCAAGTCACCTAGTGTTAATATTGCACAGAAAGAGTAAATGGGTTCTACTAAACATATCAGTATTATCAATAAATATAAATGGGTTGAAGTCACCTATTGAAAGGAGTCTCATATATACAGACAATAGAACATTTTTCAGCATTAAAAAGGAAGGATATTCTGACACACGCTACAACATTATGCTAAGTGAAATAAGCCAGTCACAACAAGACAAATACTGTGTGATTCCATTTATATGAGGTACTTAGAGCAGTTAAATTCATAGAGACAGAAGGTAGAATGGTGGTTGCCAAGGGCTGGGAGGAGGAGGAATGGGAGTTGTTTAATGGGTTCAGAGATTCAGTTCTACAAGGTGAAAAGAGTTCTGGAAATTGGTTGCACAACAATGTGAATGTACTTAACACTCTTAACTGTATACTTTAAAACGGTTAAAATTGGCAAATTTTATGTAATGTGTATTTTACGACAATTAAAAATAAAGATAAAAATAAGAAAGGAGTTTTAGAATGGTTCATAGAACAAAACCCAACTCTACAAAAGAAATACACCTAAAACACTGACCCAAAAAGGCTAAAAAGAAAGGAATGGGAAAGATACACCAAGCAGACTTAAACAAAAGGAAAGCAAGGGCTGTGATCTTGATATATGACAAGACAGAACTCAGACTCCTGGCACTGAATGGGGCGAAGAAGATAAGAGTCAGACTATCTCTGCAGCACCACAACACAGCAGCGCTTTCACAGAGCAGAAATTACAGAAAATGCAAGAAGAAATAGAGGTGCTCGTTAACAGAAGGCTAAAACATACCACTTTCAGTCCAAGTCTCATCCGGGGTCAAAAAATCAGTAAAAATACAGAAAATCCAAACAACATAATCTATAAAATACATTTCCTGTATATGTAACAAAACTTGTACTCCCCCCAAAAATAGAGAATACACCTTTTCATACACATCATGAAAACTGACATTAGAGCAAAAGAAATTGCAAAGCTTCGTCCAATGGTTTCTATGGGATAAAGGATGTAGAACTTTGAAAATGAAAAAACACCTAGCCAACATTAGTTACTGATGCTGTCAATACTATTATTGTTGTTATTATCATTATTCACTGCTGGGTGGCCTTTCCGCTTGCTCCCTGGTTCTATGACACATTCTAGAGGAGTCGGTCAAAAGGGAGGTATAAATATGTAATCTTTACTGGCTCCATAAGAGCTACCATTTCTTCAGTGTTTACTATGTGCCAGCCACTGTACTGTTTTACATGCAGTCCTTTACCAGAAAGAGCTTTCTGTTTTAACAAAGCGAGCTTTCTGCTTCTCTTATATCACCTTCAGGGCCCAGAAGAGTGCTGGGTGCATTCTGAGTAAGTGCTCAGTGAAGACTTACAAACTGAAGCACACTGACCAGGAGCCCACTTTGAAGTCAGATCTGAGTCTCAAACTTCACTTTGGCACTTACTGTGTGACCTTGGGCAAGTTAAATACCCTTTCTGAACCTCAGTTTTCCAATATGTAAACACAGGTAGGAGTAATACCTACACCAACTAGGATTGTTCGGAAGTTTAAATGTAGTAACGCATGTGAAGTGTTCAGCATGGTACCTGGTCCACAGAGACACTTAATATACATTAGTCTGAGGCTGACTAGAATCTACCAAAGAGATAAAGAGCAGAACTTACCAAAGAGATAAACTTAGACTAGGGGTTCTTTTTTCTCAAAAAAAAAAAAAAAAATTTTTTTTTTTAAGTAGAAACATCTTCCAATGCATGTGAAATGATTTTTTAAAATATCATATGAGTGATAGTAAAATAAGTTACAGTACATCCTTATTGTGGAATACTGTAGGAATACTGTATTACAATGAAAAAGGATGAATTTTATCTACTTGTTCACACATGGCTAGATGGCCATGATATGCTGGGGGAAAAAAAAGCAAGCTTCAAAATAGGAAAAGAATAGTTCCCATCCTTGTTTTTTAAAAATTATGCATGCATAGAGAAAGGTCTGGAAGTATATACATCTAATTGTTAAAGGGAGTACGATTCAGGACTTGTGATAAGTGTCTCTTTTAACTTTTTACATACCTTTTGTAATTTTAGCACACACACACACACACACACACACACGTAGAAGAAAGAAGAAAAAAAAAAGAAAAAAAAAGTTCTCAAATTCTCTTTGGCCTGTATTTTTCATGGGACTTTGAAAGCCGTTGAACTGAATAGAGGAGGTGGTTAATTCTCCTGGCAAGTGTGAGAATTTCCATACCCAGCTTTTCTTTTTGAAAGAGAGAGACTGAAGGAGGGAGAATGAATTGCTCCAGCATTACTCATTCCTCAGCACATCCAAACAGGTAGTCTCACTCTTGTCCCTGCCACCACTGCAGGCCTGACATACAGAGTAGCAGAGAAACTCTTTGATAAATGTCAACTGAAATAGAGCAATCAGCTGAAAGCCATTTGCTGAGCTGTCTGACTGCCCTGGGCTCCAGGTTTTCCTTTATTCATTTATCATGATATACGGCTTTGGCCAACATACACACAGGAGAGAAATTGTTGACATGTGGAACCCAAGTACAGAAAATCTTTCATTCCCGCCTCCTCCCACCCCCCCCACCCCCCCTCCCCAGTCTGTTCACCAAATAAGTTTTTGTTTATTTAAAGACTACAGAGGATTTGGCTGTTAAGAACCAAATGCCTTTGGAGTGGAGTTACAACATAATTTATCATTTCCTCTGTTTATTAAAAAATCCTGCATCTTTGAGAAGCACATTTGCAGTGATTGGGGGATTTTGGCCACTCACAAAAGACTGCTGCAAAGCCCCTGCCATGTGGCTTACTCCAAAAAAGGCTCCTTGATTGCTATTTCTACCCCTGTCCCTCCCCCAGCTGACTTCCGATCGTGTGATGGCTGCTCAGGGCTGGTGAATGGGGTTGGACTGAGGACAGGTAAGCGGGGCAGGAGATTATGGTTCGCTTCTTTCATCTTTGGCCTAATTCTGACCTTGAATCCCGCTGGCTGTCGTGCAGCTGCTCTGCCAGTACAAGCAGAGGGAGGAGTGCAACCCTTATTACCTCTCGCACAGGACAGAGTCTGAGAGGAGTGAAACAGCAATGATAACTTGGATGCTGCTTCGAAGGAAGGCAGCCAGGCCCTGCTGCTGCCAGAGTGGGTTCCTTTCTAAAGACAGACATCTGGCAGAACTGGAATAAACTTCCTACCTTCCACCCAAGACATCATAGACAGCAGCTCAGGCCAGTGACCATGCACCTCTCAAAGACAGGGGTCACATCTCACCCATCTTTGTATTCCCAGCACAGAGCACTGTACCTGGCACAGCGTTGGTGCTCACCGTTTGTGACAGCAGCAGGACGAAGTGGGAGGAGAACATGATTGAGATCAGGCCTCAGTGTGACTCCCAGGTCTGCCAGTTGCTAGCTGGGTAACCCCAAGCAAAAAAACTTAACCTCTCTGAGCTCTCCCCTCTCTGTAGAATGAGACTGACAATGAATAATGAAACCCTCTAACCCTTTGGGCAAGTTATCTAATATTGTCAGGTCTTAGTTTTCCTATTTGTAAAATGGAGATAATAACGCATCTTGTGAGTTTACCGTGAAGATTAAAAATATTACCTAGAACTGTATCTAGCTCATGATGGCTATATTATGAATGAATGAATGAACAAAAGAGCAAAGGAAAAAAAAATTACTGGGGGGGAAACCTAACTTAACCTAGTACCCAAAGATGAGCCACAATAAACGACTTGTCCATCAATAACAGGTAGGCCCTGGGGACAGGGATCTCATTACCAAGTAAATGTTGAGGACAAAGGAAAGAGTAGAAAATGACAGAATAACCGTGTTAAGACCAGAAAGAAAGGAAAAGAAGCCAGCATTTGTGGAGTAGCTACTATGTGCAATTCATTCACAGCACATTTGAATGCCTACTGTGTTCCAGGCATTATGCTAACTTCTAAGGAAACTAAAAACATACAGACTAATTATCAAAAAGAACAATTAAGGTTCAGATAAAAGCAGTGGACGGTGCTAGAAGAGCCAATAACAGGCGTCCTAGGTTGGGGGAAAAATGAAGACTTCCTCAAGGAAGTGCTATCCAAGCTGAGAGCCAAGGATGAACAGGACCAGCCAGGTGAGGAGTGGGAGAATGGTCCAGGCAGAGGAAAGAGCATGTGTGATGACTCAGAGGCAAAAGCGCTGCTCTGGATGCTTTACACAGAGGTACTCAGAGATCATTAATTCAGACTGATTCCATCCTTTGCGGTTGTTATTCTTTCCAATCAATTTATTTAGATTTTATTATGTGGTGAAAATGGGCCTCTAGCAAAGGTATCCAGGCACAGGTGAAGGCCCACATTGGCCCAAGCAGAGTTCAAAGGTGGGGACAGGGCCTGACTAATTGTTTGAAAAGGAGGCTCCCAAGATGAGGAGCAGGCAGTGCTACGCCTGCCAATGGTCCTGACAGCTCGGTGACGTCACAGTCAAGGCAAATGGCCCAAGTAAAGGCCCTCTGTCAGCAACAGAGACTCTCCGAGGGCCACCCAGGCCAGGAGGTCCAGAGCAGATGGGGTGGACAGGGGACAGGAGGAAGAGAATCAACAGTGTCCCACTGGAAGGCTGGGCCTTCCAAGGACTGACAAGTGCACGGTGACAGCCTTCCGTGTGGATGGGGTGGAGAGGTGCCAATTTGCCACCATGGGATCCACTAGAAACTGGGCTTGGGAGCACTGCTGGCCCCTGGGGGATTTTCATCCAAGGAGTTCTTTGGTTTTCACTGCCAGATGTCTGTCCAGCTCTGCAACGGTGTAGTCGGCCATTTGGCTGATCTGCAGAAACACAGAATGAGACAACCTGATAACGGGCTGAGAAGGGGAGGGGAAGAAATATTCCAGAACTATGAAAGGTTATCTGGGAAATAATAATGGTGACAAAAGCTCACATGAATTGCATCCCAGCCAGGCACTGTACTAAGAACTTCGTATACATACGCTTATTGACTCCTAACGGCAAGAAATAGATACCATGAGATAGTATTATCATCCCCATTTCACATGTGAGGAAACTGAGGCAGTTAAAATCACTTGTTCAGGATACACAGCTAGAACGCAGCAATGACAGACTTTAATCCCGGGTAGTCTGACTGCACAGCCCCAAATAGTTAACTATTATTACAGAGTGCAGAGAAGCCAGTCTTATCTGTCCCTTAATGAACATCTAGAATTTCCTACACCTCAGACACTGCTATATAAAGCCCTCATACCAATTAATGAGGAGAATATTAAGATCCCAACAGACAAGCAGAAAAAAAGTACTGAAAAAAGATGAAGTACCTCTGGTTAACAAACATGGAAAATTCAATAGACACTGAAGAAATGCAAATTAAAACAAGATATAATTTAGTTATCATAGTTAACAAAATTTGATGTTGTGGTTTTTAATTATAATATTCAGTGCCAGAGCTATGGTGAAATGG
Source organism: Balaenoptera acutorostrata (assembly GCF_949987535.1). Lineage (NCBI taxonomy): Eukaryota > Metazoa > Chordata > Mammalia > Artiodactyla > Balaenopteridae > Balaenoptera > Balaenoptera acutorostrata. The sequence continues at coordinate 113,056,071 of NC_080069.1, read as the reverse complement.
ATAAACTCACATATCACCAATAGGAATTCAAATTGATGCAAATGTTCTTATTACCATTTTTTAACCCCAAACTCTCTCAACTGGGAAATTACCACATAAATGGGATCCGAGAAAATGTTCTTAAGTTCTATATGCAAAGATATATACCAAAGCTTATAATCATAAATCAGAAAATTTAAAATGACAGCACATGTAATTGAATACATACAGCCGTTAAAAAGGGTTAAGACTGTCTATTTCTCATGGAGAGGGTATAAATATAAATAACATTCCAGTATATAGCTCTGAAATGTCTGTTTTATAACAAGCCTGGATTGCTTTCGTAATCAGAGAAAAAGAAATAATGTTTCAAGATATTATTTATAATATCATGGAAACATGCTCATGTTACCCTTGAATTAAAGAAAAAGCAGAATACGAAATGTGTATATACATAGTAGAAATGATCTCAAATACGTTAAAAATACACATATTTTTTAAACTAGAAGAAAATGTGTCAAAATGTTAATAGTGATTATCGTCTAGTGATGGGAAGACAGGAAATGTATTATTCATGTCGGTATCTGTCACATTTAGCATAAAACTTAGTACATAGCAAGTGCTCAGGAAATATTCGCTAAATGAATAATTATTAGTTTTCTGTGCTTTTCTATTTTCTCCACATTTCCTGCAATAAACATATACTCCCTCAAAGAATGAAAAACAAAACACGGTACAAAATTTAGTGAGCGTTGCAGCCTCCCTCTCATGTCTAAAGGGGCCTCAGGCAGGAAGCCTCAGGCAGGAAGCTCTGAAGGGGGCTGCGTGTTGCCCAGGATCTGTGTGCTCAGCAGCACGGCGGCTGTTTGACATCTTTATTTGCAGACCACAGGCCCTGGCCAGGAACTGGGAAATAAGTGCACTGGAAAGGATTTGGAGCAATTGGTCCCAGGCAGGGAGACAGCCAGGTTCTTGCCATAGCAGCAGCTGCATATTTTGTAGTGGGGAGAGCAAGGCTTTCCCCTGGGGCTGCTGGGCACTCCGGAACAGGACCAGCGTGAAACGGCCGCTTGGGCCTCCTCACTCAGCCGACACAAACCCTTGGCAGGCTTCTTGTGCCCCCACCCCGAGCAGCCGCCTTGCATGGGGTGTGGCGTGGTGCCCAGCAGCACTTCAGCACCTGCAGGGTGGCAGCCTGGGATGGCCAGGAACGAGGGCTGCAAGCCTCCTCTGGAAAAATGGTGTCTGGGGACAGAGACGGGGACTGGGGGGAGGAAGAGGACCTACGGGAACAATCTGACAACATGGGTCATGGGTTAAATTCTCAGTGGGGTGACAACGTGCAAGTTCCCACTTTGAGTCTCAGTTTCCTCATATCTCAAATGGGGATGCTAGTCCCTTCCTCAGAGAGTAACTGTGAGGGTTAAACAAAACCATGAATATACAAGTACGTTTAAACTGGTTATTTGCTATGCAAATGTTGCTTCTGTTACTCTGATTTTTACTATCATTTTCTGACTTCTTTTCAAATTAATCAATTGATGAAAATATTTACTAACTCTCTGCCATATTACAGGCACAAAGTGCCCTTGGGACAGTCCACCTGCAAGTTCATCTTTCCCATCTTAAAATAACGATGATTAACAACAACAAGGATACCAACAACAGCATCTATTTACTAGGAGCCAAACACTGGGCTAAAAACTTTACATGCATTATTTCACATAACCCTCAAAATGTATGAAATACTATTATTATCTCCCTTTAATATACTGTGAATATTAATGATTTCACCTGACAGTTGCACAGTAGTTCACACTATGCAGAAATGTTTTGTCCTCTGTCACTTCGTTCAAATCCAACAACGTTACATACCTATACTATAAGGCAGGTGGGACAGCTATTATCCCCATTTTACAGAGGAGTAGACCAAGGCATAAGATGTTAACTAACCTGCCCAAGATCACATAAAAAGTCACTGGTATGACTGAGCCAAGAACTCACCTACCCCTGATTGCCAGTTTAAAGCTGCTACTCCCTTTGGGGATCCCACAGAACCTGGCCTAGTCCTTCCTCATTCAAGGGAGGCTGTGCTAGACTCATTAAAACAGTTAATCCCATTCCCATATTCAAAGCCATAAGGTTGAGAGAGAGAGGAGTAGGATGGACAAAGAGGGCAATTACTGAAGACCAGCAACCATACTAGCTACTTAAAAGTATGTTGTGTCATTTGGTTCTCGTACCAATCCTGTGAGATAGGCATTACTTCTCCCACTTTACAGATGAGGAACCAGGCCCAGAAAGGTGAAGCCATTTGCTGACCTTAACAGCTGAGAAGTGAAAGAGCTAGAATTCGAATCCAGCCCAGTCTGCCTCCAGAGCAAGAGCCCTTTCCATGACAACATGCTGCCTCATGAAGATGATCACGTCATCATCAACATCATCATCACTGTCATGGTCATGATCATCATCATCATCACGCTGGCTCCTTATATGTTCAGGAAAATGAAAGGCAGAGACAGAAAAGGGAGACCGTTAAGAGCACACAGTGCACCCCCGGGGCAGGCCTGGGTAGCAAAGCTTAGAACGCCCACAGTGCCCGTGGGTCCTGCTCCCACCCACGGCCTCACTCAGTCCAGCCTTCCTGCCTGCCTGCCTGCACAGTCTGCTAGGAGCCCTTCAGCCTCACTAGCACCCAGCTTCGCTTCAGAGCGGCTCTGTTTCTCAGAAAAAAGCAGCAGTGAAAGGATCTTGGCCAGATTGACTGGTGGTTTCTGCCAAGTGCTTTAATGTTCAGCAGACCCATTTATAGCAAACTAAAGTGAAGGTGAAACAGCAGGCTGACAGATGTCAGAGTCCCAAGTGGGAAGACCCTGGTCCTTCTTCAGCAGAGATGGCCTGGGCTGGGGGCTGGGAAGGTGGTAGAGGAGAGGTGGAGATCAGACATGACTGCAGGAATAGGACCTACAACTGAATCCTTTCATTCTTATATACCAAAGGTGAAACACTTTTATAATACAGTTTTAAAAAATCTGACTCAAAAGAATTTTGGAAATTTTTAAAAAAAGAAAATTTCACAAAGAATAAAATTACAATTGTTCATAATCCAAATGACCACCATTAACATTTTGAAGTAAATAAGCTGCCAACTTTTTCATATACATGATACTTTTTTTTTTTTACATGATACTTTTTCATTATAAAAATGGAATATTATAGTATAACCTACCTTAAAAAAAATACATTCCAAAAACATTTACTGTATCTGTAAAGTATAACTGTCTATATATAGGGATTCCAGCAAATGGATGTAAAACAAGCTATTTTCCTACTATCAGAAATTTAGACAGTTTCCAGTTTTCTATTATACATAATACATCAATGGACACCGCTGTAGATAAGATTCTTGATAACTTATTTTAAATAAATCCTTAAGTCAATGGAATCAGAAATTGCATGGGTTTTGGTATATACTACCATATTATCCTCTAGAAAGGTTTATGGATTTATAGAAAGAATAACTAAATCTTTTCTGTGGAGTGTGGAAGTAAAAACAATACTTCCAAGATGAGCAACATTTTAAGTTCACATTAAAAATTCTAGGTTCAAATGTTAGGGATTAGAAAGGCAAAAAATTTTTAACATACACATGTTCTAAACACCCTGCAAGTGATTTAGACAGCACGTATCAAGAACCTTAAAAATACGCGTTCCCTTTGTGCCATAATTCCACACATGACACTCTACCCTGGGGAAGTCATTTCAACAAAGATTTATCTATAAAAATATTCACTGCAATCTTATTTATAACAAAAAAAGTTTAAACAAACTAAATGTCCAACAAGAGGGCTTATGAAAGTGAATTATGGTATAACCACAAGATGGACTATTTTGCAACCATCAGAATGCGGCTGTTTACAAAAGAGTATTTTTTAAGGAAAAGAAAATGCTAATAGGCAATGCTAAACAGAAAATAAAAAGCTGGATACAAAATTGTATGTAAACTATAAGTTTTCAATCATGTTAAAAACTATGTAGTTAAAAAAGGGGAGGGGGGAAGGAGAAATATCCCCAAATGTGGGACTATGGGGTGAATTTTTCTCCATTTTTAAGAACAGTCTTCTGAATTTTCTACAATGAGCCTACACTGCTCAGAAACAATGTAAACAAATACATTAAAAAAAACTTTTTGAGGACTTCCCTGGTGGTGCAGTGGTTGAGAATCTGCCTGCCAATGCAGGGGACACGGGTTCGAGCCCTGGTCTGGGAAGATCCCACATGCCGCGGAGCAGCTAAGCCCGTGAGCCACAATTACTGAGCTTGCGCGTCTGGAGCCTGTGCTCCGCAACAAGAGAGGCCACGATAGTGAGAGGCTCGCACCGTGATGAAGAGTGGCCCCTGCTTGCCGCAACTAGAGAAAGCCCTCACACAGAAACGAAGACCCAACACAGTCATAAATAAATAAATAAATTTTAAAAAAAAACTAAAACTTTTTGATAAAGCAACAATCAGCAACAATCAGCCCCTGCCTTGCTTATTTAAAAAAAATAAATAAAAAATAAAAACAAAAAAAATCGCACCCAAAACTCCAGATCGGTGCCTTCTGTTGGGGAAAAAGAACAAAATGAAGCGTGCAAAAAGACAATTAATATTTATTTTACTCAAGCTTTTCTGTAAGAAGTTAAACAAAATGATCCCCATTTGAAGGCATTACCAAAAATGTTAACATTGTTTCACGTATCCCTTCAGTGCGGGATGAAGAAAACACTTATCTGAATGAAAGAATAAGAATGACCATGATTACAGTGGCTTTACTTAGATATGTGGAGAAAAAAAATGCATAAAGGTTAGACATAAAACAGTAATAGTATTTCCTCCCTCCCTCCCTCCCTCCTTTCCCTCCCTCCCTCCTCCTTCCCTCTTCCCTTCCTTTCTTGGCCACACCACATGGCTTCCAGGATCTTAGTTCCCCAGCCAGGGATCGAACCCGGAACCTGTAAGTGAAAGTGCCGAGTCCTAACCACAGACCCCCAGGAAGTCCCAACTGAGTATTTTCTTGTGCAAACTTTTAACCATATGACAGTAAATAAAGTTATTAACAACAATGGTAAGAACTAATATTTAAGTGATAATATCTTAAATAATAAAGATTATTGCACTGGATATATCATGTAATATATATAGTATTATCCTTTTTCTTGTAATATTACATATGTGTTTACAGAGATAACCTGAAGGCCTGCAAGAAAATGTTAACAAGGGTAATCTCTGTGTGATGAGATTGCAATTACTTTCTTCTTAATTTTTTTTTTAATATACACTAAACATCTATTAGTTTAATATAAGAAAAAAACTAATAAAGTTATTTTCATTTTGGAAAATAATAATAATCAACAGTAATAAGCACGAAATAAAAAAGTCTAATCTGAAGAAAAAGGTGAAAAGGCAGGTGCTAATGAGTGAAGGCTTCGGGTGAGATCTTTGTCAAGTAGGTTTTATCAAGAGTGCTGGTATAGGGGCTTCCCTGGTGGCGCAGTGGATAGAAATCCGCCTGCCCATGCAGGGGACATGGGTTCGAGCCCTGGTCTGGGAGGATCCCACACGCCGCGGAACAACTGAGCCCGTGCGCCACAACTACTGAGCCTGCGCTCTGGGGCCCACGAGCCGCAACTACTGAAGCCCGCATGCCTAGAGCCTGTTCTCCACAACAGGAGAGGCCACCCAACGAGAGGCCTGCGCACCGCAACGAACAGGAGCCCCCGCTCGCCGCAGGTAAAGAAAAGCCCGCGCGCAGCAGCGAAGACCCAACGCAGCCAAAAAGAAAAATAAACAAATTTAAAGAAAAAAAAAAGAGTGCTGGTATAAAAAAATAATAAAACTAAAAACCCAAAAAACAAAATTAGTGAACAAATCAGACAAAACAAAAACAAGCACACAGATAAAGAGAATGGATTTAGTAGTTACCAGAGGGAAGCGGGGTGGGGGGGAGGACAAAATGGGTAAAGGCGGTCAACTGTATGGTGACGGGTGGAAACTAAACTTTTGGTGGTGACCACACTGTAGTGTGTACAGAAGTTGAAATATAATGTTGTATACATGAAACATATAGTATTATAAATCAATGTTACCTCAATAATTTTTTTAAAAGTACAAGAAGACAGATTACAAAAAAAAGAAAAAGGAGATTGCTGGATATCTGATCATTCTTCCTTTTTTCAAGGAGCGTGGGCTCTGGTCCCTGAGGCAGATGCCCAGACTTGCTGAGTGAGGAGAGCCTGACAGGCCCCAGAGGTCCTGGGGCCTCACCACCAGGCTCACCACCAGGAAGCAACACAAAGGCCAAGAGTCAACTGCAGCGATGGAATCCCCTGGGAGACAGACAAGGAGCTGCCCCAGCTGGACTCTTACAAGGCCTGGGCAGTGCTCAGAAAAGGCCAGGCTAGTCTCTGCACCTCTGTGAGCTAATGCAGGCAAAGCGGAGGGAACAAAGAGGTCAGGAAGGGTGCTCTGAGGGGCTAGGTGTCACATACTCTAATGGTGCTTCTGGCATCCCAGGGCAACCCTTCAAGGGCGGAATTACAAATCCCTTTGTACAGAAGAAACAGACTCCAAGGAGTCAAGTAACTTCTCCAAGGTTAGAAGACATCAAGCGCGGAACAACCTCTTTCTAACACGGGTGCCGTTACAGGGGTATGGGTATGCTGCAGTGCTTCCAGGTCACTACCTTTCCTGTCTGCTTTCGCACATCTGGGAGTTCTTTAAAAATGCACATTCCTAGGCAGACCTACTGAATCAGAAAATGCAGAAGCGGGCCAGGCATCCATCTAAAATTCTCCCCTAGGGTGACTGTTGGGCCTGGTCGACGACTAGCATTTTAACTGCAAGTCTAAGAGAAGGGAGTAGTTAGCCAGTTTACGCCCTCCTCCTGATGACCCCCTACCGGCTCTCCCAGCCTCCCGCAGCTTCCCTTTTTACTCCCCATCCTGCCCACACTCCGGTTCAATCTTCCTAAGATAACGCTTTTACTGTGGACGAGGAGGCTTTGGGAAAGCCCTTTATATTATGCTAAACGTTAAAAATTCTGTCTCCTCAAGACGGTAAGTTCATCTTCCCGTCGTAATTCCACTGGCACCAATCGAGTTCAGGCCACCACCACTTCCCGGTTGGATTTCTGCAACAGCCTCCGGGCCTCCGGTTTTGCCCTTTACCATCCGTTTTCCACCCAGCCACCACAGTCATCTTTTGAACACAAGTGTGAGGCCCCCACTGTCTGAAAAAATAAGCGTTCAAGGGAGCTCCTGTTTCAGAATTACCTGGGGATCATTTTTAAATGCAGATCCCTAGGCCCCACCCCAGACTCACTGACTCAGTCTCTGGGAGTGGAGGCGGAGGGGAGGGGAGGATATACATATTTTTATTAGCTCCTCAAGTGACTGGAATGCTGTGATGATAGATTAGATTAGATGATTGTTCAACAAGCATTCACTCCTTCCCCCAGACCTCCATGAACATATATACTTCCCTGCCCCAGTGATGCTGGGCTCGGCCCGTGAGATTTGCTTGGCCTGTGGGTTGTGACAAGAGCAGGTGCTTAAAATGTACTTGAGGAGCTGGGCTTATGCGCTTGGCATCTGCTGTTGCCATGAAAAGATGTCCTGGGAAGCTTGTTGACTCCAGCAGATTGGAGAGATGCACAGCAGACTTGAGCCCCATCCAAGATCTAAAGGCAAGTACACTGAGCCCATCCTAGAACAGCTACATCCCAGCTGACCCACAGAAACAAGAATAAGAAATAACGCTTGATATATAAATCACTGAGTTTCGAGGTACTTTGCTACACGGCATTCTTGTGGCCACGGATGACTGATAAAGATGCAGAGCCAATGTGGGAACCTCTGGACGTGTCAAAGTTCAAACTCATCACCCTGGTATACAAGACCTGCTATGAATTGGCCACTCTGTCTTCTCTGTCCATTCCCAGTGTCATCCCGGGTCCAAGCCACGGTTATCTAACTGAATGGTGTTCTTTTCCATCACCATACCTTTACACATGCTGTTCAACATTTCCCCGTCGCCTCTCACTATCTCACTCCAGTAGCTCCTTTAAGACTTGTTGAAGTGCCACTACTCAGCACACTAAGAACAGTGCCAAGTCCCCAAATCTCCACACGCAGACAACCAAGCATAGACAGGAGAGCATCAGAGTATAGCCTCTGAGATCAGCCTGCTGGGTTTGGATCCCACTGCTGCCATTTACCAGCAGTGGGACCTTGGGCAAGTTATCTACCTTCTGTGGACCTCAGTTTCCTCACCACCCACCTCACAGCTTTGTAGTGACGAGGATAAATGAAGTGCTGTAAAGCATTCAGCTTAGAGCCTGGAACACAGTGGAAGGTCAGCAGCTTCCTCTCCTCCTCCTTATCCCCAGGGTCCAGTGAAGGGCCAGGTCCTGAACAGAGACTCAGCCAATACTGATCACATCAGTGAAAGAACTAGGAGTATTCCGTTTTCATTTTCCTCACTTCAGACATGAACAAGTGATTTTCTGGGTCAGATACATAAGCACTACATCTGTTGGCAACAGTACCTGTTTCTCTATGAGCCTAATGGTGTCCTCCGAGGCCTTGTCCTTCGATTTCTTCAGCTTATTCATTGCGTTGGTACGAACCTTCCGTAAAGAGTCTTTGGCCTTGTTGGTGTTCTGTTTAGCCAGTTTCACCAGCATTTCCCGGTGCTCCCTGGTTACTCTGATAAAAGACAAAAGAACATTCAACAAAATCATCCCACGCATTAACAGCCAGCCAAGAATTCAACATCACTTTGTCCACTAGCTCAGCAGTTTGTAACTTTACTCTCTGCCGGTGGAGGGTCTTCACGTTCCTGACACACGCCCATGGGGATGCTCAAGGTCAAGGAAAGTTCCTGGTGAGACAGCTGAGAACAGCCAGTAAGAAGAGTGTTGCTTAAAAGCATGAGCCAGGGAGTCTAGGCAGGCCTGAAGTCAAATCTTGGCCATGCCCCTTACTAGATGCATAGCTGACTTCCCCTCCTCAGAGTTCCCATCTGTACAATGGGGATAGTCAGTACCTGACTTAAACGGGTGGTGTGAAGATTATGGGATGATGCGTGTATATTGCTTAGCACTGACCTTGGCACATTTTAAGTGCTCAATAAAAGGAAGCAACTATTAGCTATAATTCCACCCCTTTGTCTCCCACTAAAGAAAGCAGTGCCAATGGATGATGATGCTACAGAAATAGCATCATCTCTATACCTCTGAATCACCCAAAACAAATAAGCAGCAACCTTCAGAATCTTAACTGTTATTATAGCAAATTACTTGTGAATCACCTCAACACTGACCCAGACACAACATGTGAGAACCACTGCACCAGTTAACTTCCATAAAGTACCCATGAGAGTGTCTGGCACATTAAGAATGCTTAATAAATGTCAGTTATTTTTACGATTAATATCCTCATCATAATAACAACAATGAGCACATTGAAGGCCTATTATAAACGCCTGCGACAGGCACTTTATACGTTTTTGTAAGTTGACCCTTACAACTGTATGAAGCAGTTGTTATTCCTATTTCACATTTAATCATCACAACAAGCCAGCAAAGTAGTCTAGCATGTTTGTCCTGCCTTCATTCCTTGGTCGTGTCCGCACTGAGCGCCTACCACCTGTCAGAGTGCTGGTTGTACAGAGTGCTACGATGAAGGTGACAGACCTCTGTCCTGTTCTGAGGGAGCTTAGCTAGGGAGAGAGCTAAGTAAACAGACCTTTCCAATAGAGCGTGTCTGAGTTTGGGGAGGGGTCAGTTTGGGGAGGGAAGACTTTCCTGAGGAAATAATATCTAAGCATGGTAGTCATTAGGTTTGTTCACTAATAGTCTGGTTTTAGTCTGGTTTTTATTCCTGCCAGTAGGAATGCACTTCCCCATCCCCTCTGAAGTTTGGTGTGGCTGTGCAACTTGCTTTGGCCAATGAGGTGTGAGCAGAATGGGCGTCGCCTCAGGGCAGAAGGTTTCTAAGCCAGCGTGCACTGCACCACATTTGTTTCTGTTGGCCGCAGTGCAAGTTGAGAGGGGGCTTCCATCAGCTTAGGCCCCAGAGAGACTATGATGAACAGTGCCCCATGCGTCATGAGCAAGAAATAAATTTCTGTTGTTTTAGCCATGGAGATTTGGGGGTTGCTTGTTACTACAGCGCTGCCCATCCTATCCTGACTAATACACCACAAGGATCTAAAGAATGAGGGCAAAGTTGTCAGTACAGGTAGGGATCTCCAGGAGGAAGAAAGAGCACTGTACAAAGGCTTTAAGTTACAACGAGATCATGTTCATGCGAGGAACTGACTGGAGCACAGATAACAGAGAAGGGAGTAACAAGAAAAGAGGCTGGAAAGCTGTGTCACAGAGGGTCTTGTAAGATCACGAACTCCATTTTATGGATGAAGAAAATAAGGTCCAAAGAAGTTTGGTTATCTTACACAAAGTCAAACCTAGGCTGGCCTGTCTCAAAAGCCAATAGTCTTAGTATGAAAAAATTCCTCTGCCTCCTGGGTCCTGAACTGGAGATCACTGGCAAATGGTTCCTGATCCTCAAATCTACATGGTTTTGGTTCAGTAAGGATAATCCCAAGTTCTGGGTATATATGTTCTATGTGAAACAGTGACAAACAGGTGTTAAAGATTTAGTGGCATTTACCTGGTATTTTTTTCCTGATAGGATGAGAAAAAAAATGAAAGAATTTTGAGAAAGAATAAGCTCTGAGGACAAAGTGGAACAGCTATGTGATAAATAAATCCTTCTGGATCCAGCTATTTGAATTCTCAAAATTCTCAAGTTCTTAAAACATTCTCAAAATAAAAATAATCCTGATTACTACCATTATTAAGCCCCTCAATGCCACATGAGTACTTTACCTCACTGAACCTCACAACTTATCAAACTAGATTCTAAAACCCCCATTTTCCAATGAGGAAATTGAGGTACACAGATGGGCTTGAGTGACAGAACTGGGATTCAAATTCAGAACTTTCTAGCCTGTATTCTTCCCACTACTCCATGCTGCCTACCCCTTGCAATCTATTTCAAATAAATTATGCACTGCTGCTGTAACTTCTGCTTCCAGGCACAAAGCTTTTTTCAAAGTCAGTAATATGAATCTTGGGACTGAAAAGGACAAAACCACCATGTCAGGAGTTTAGGGATTTGGATCAGATCTTGTTACTTTTATGGTTTTTAATTCATTGAACAAAAATCATGCTGACATGTTTAGGTCTCTTTTTTGTTCTGCCAAAGCATATGTCAGTATAAGGAAGGAACAGGAAAATTAAAACTTGATCCACTGATTCAAAAAACTTAATCCTGCTGAAATACTAGGAGGGGCAGAAAATAAATGCATCTAAGTCTGTAAGAAACCTTTTAACTTCTCTACAGAGAAGTATTTTAATCTTATATTTCATATATAACTTGAAATAGGTAGCCTGCTTTTTAGACAATCTTTAATAAAATAAAAAATTTATCTAACCAACTTCTTTTTCACTACATTGTTATATTTATATTTTACATGGAGAAAAAAAAATCACACATTCAAAAATATATAAACTGGGACTCAAAAAACCCTTAAGAATAAATGGCTATATAAAGAAAACAAATTCATAATATACGTAATTTGGCCTTAATAAAGTGTATTTTTTATATTTATTAATGTAAAGGTGACCTTACTACACTATTAACACCAGTTTCCATACATAATAATATTCAATTACTGACATTGACAAAAATATTTCAGTTTCAGGATGCAAATACAGAGGCAATATTCTAAGGAAATGGAGAGGGGAGTGCAGTGGGGGGGGGGGGGCGGGGAGGAGGGGGAGGGGACGCCAGGCACAGGAAGGGCTGAGAGGAAGAGAGGCATCTCTGCATGCTGGTTCCGGGTGTTGAGCCGAAGGTATCCAAGTTACAAGATCAGAAGCAGTCAGGATGATGGAAAGGCACTGGTTCTGAAGTCAAGACAGACATTTTATTCCTGTATCTATCACTCAGAAGCTGACTATCCTTGGGCAAGCTAATTAATCTCTCTCAGCCTCAGTTTCTTCATCTCTAAAATGAAGATAATAAAAACACCTTACAGGGTGATTGGGAGATGCACACACAACATATATAAAGTACCAACAATAAAGATAGCAGCATATAGTAGCCTTGAATAAATTTGATCGTGTTTATGAATGTTTTAATCAAACACACTTAATTACTTCCTCATGAAACAACGAGGGCACATCTGTTTTAGAAAAGAAACATACTATATTATGGAAATATTTTAATTCCTTTCCAAACCAGTGATTAATACATCTGATCGTCTCCATCTCGCATTCACAGGGTTCTGTGAGTACAGGCTAGCTGTATTCCAGGCTCTGGGCTCAGCCGGTTGGTTCTGAGCACCGGCTCTGCACTTGGCATGCATTCACTCATCAAGCACTGGCTGAGGCCCCGGGGTTCCCTGCCAGATCCCGGGCTGGGCTGAGGAGCGCCAGAGACGGGGCAGGCCTGGTCCAACTTCTCCAGAGGCTCAGTCCAGCAGTGTAGACGAACTTGTCAGCCACTACATAGGAAGAGCACGACTGCTGCTAGGACAGATGCACAGGCCTTCTGCAGGAGGAGCATGCAGAGAGTACAGCTCATTCTGTCTCAAGGTTTGGAAAATGCCCCAGAGACGCACAGTAACTCATCAGCTGCAGAAGAAAGGAAAGGGCACTCCAGGCAGAAGCACAGTGGGAGATGTAACGGCAGGAAGGCATGAGGCTGAAAAAGGTGCATCAGGGTCAAATTTGTTCTGTAGACCTGGAGTTTTCAAATTCTTCTTTAGCCACAAAACCCTGGCTTCAAAGAAAACCAAGGCAGAGGCCCCATTTAAAAAACAGATAAAAAGCTCTTTCGGTTAATGAGGGGAAGGGCACTAGGGGAGGGGATGTGCTCCATCCCACCCTGATGCCCCTCCACTTCTGCACCTGCCACTTACTGGCTGAGTGACCTTAAGCAAGCGATTTAAACTCTCTGAGCCTTGGTCCTCTCATCTGGAAATAGAAATTGAAAATAAACAAACAAAACCCCCAGCATCTACCTTTCAGAGTCCTTGTGAGGATTAGGTGAGATAATATATGGAAAGTACACAGTACAAAGCCTGACAGAAACAATCAGAAAATGTAAGCTGCCTTTGTTGCTATTGTTGTTTATGTTTTGGCAACTACGGAGGCACCTTCAAATAATGAACAGTTTATTCATGGAAGTTTTTATCAACAGAGATGACAGGGCAAACAATCTGTGCTCCAGCAAGATGACTTTTTGAGATCTGACTAGTAATTTAACACCTTGTGTACATTTAAAAATCCAAATGTTCCCAGCATATAGCCATGAATTTTTCTCTTTCTGGTATTAATTCATTCACTTAGTTTGTAGTTTCATTCAGCAGCTATTTACTGGGCACCTATTGCATTCCAGCCACTATGTCAGAGTGAGTTTACAGTCTGGCATGGAAGGCAGTCATTAAACAAACACATGCACATTTAATCAATAAGTTACAGTGGTAAGAAGCATAATAAAGACATGTTGAGCTCTATGAAAATAAGCAGGGGAAAGGAGGCTGAGCAAGCTCTCCTGTGGGACCCCAGAAGAAAACGTGAAGATACTTAAGTTAAGGGATATTCAAGTTAAGATGAAGAAGAGTGGAGAAGCTAGGGAAGATCATTCCCACTGGAAGGAATGGCCCGTGTAAAACAAAGGCCTTTTTCCAGGTAAAGTCCTGGGGGAACTGAAGGAAGGCAGCATGGCTGCAGCACAGAAAGCAGAGGAGAAAGACTGTGCCCAGTGAGGAGGCCGGCAGGGCTGGCAAGGGCGAGACTAGTACGCAGGCCCTTCAATGCCGTATTCAGGCTTAGTAGATCCACTGATGGATGAAGGGACACATACGTGGGGTAGGTACACACAGTGGACTACGGTTCAGCCTTAAAAAGGCAGGAAATTCTGCTACACGCTACAACATGGAGAAACCCTGAAAAGATTATGCTAAGTGAAATCAGCTAGAATCAAAAGGACAAATATTATATGATTCTGCTTATATGACGTACCTGGTATAGTCAAATTCATAGAGACAGTAAGTAAAATAGTGATCATCCCGGACCTGGGGGATCGGGGAACAGGGAGTTGTTGTTCAATAGGTACAGAGTTATGGTTTTGCAAGACGAAAAGAGTTCTGGAGATTGGCTGCACAACAATGTGAATGTACTTAATACCACTGAACTGTACATTTAAAAATAACTGAAATGGTAGATTTTTAATGTATATCTCACCACAATAAAAAGAAAAGAAAAAAAGGAGAGAAAAAGAAAGAGTCTTAGTAGATTGTTTCTAAGAATAACATGGGATATCACAGATGTCTGAGTGAGGCAGAGGAAACGTGATCAGACTTGTATTTTGTGCAGAAACCAATGTACAAACCAGATCTAAGGATATGGCAAAAGTCTGCCCAGAAGCCTCTAGGCCCGCGGATGGGGAGCTCAGGGCCTAGCCTGTAGCGGCTTCTCGGCTGGGTGATGAAGACAGTAGCCTTTTCCGCCAGGGTCAGAGAGCCTCCCCGCATAAGGCAGGGGTTTTGGCTGAGCTGGGAGGGTCACACTTTGTTTGTACAAACTCCATCAGGCGGGTCTTCCAGTAACATCCTGGATGGGGGCTTCCTGCAAAATTCCTTGAGCATGTTCCCACGAACAATAAGCCGAGGGGCATGCCCCTCTGGTAACTCACAAAGCAGAGAGTCCCCCCGACTGAAATGATACTTCCTATGGTTTCAGCGAGAACGGGACACGTGCAAAGCCATTCATCAGGTGTACATCAGAGGAAGCTACGCTCAGCGTGGCAACTGAAGTAAAAACCAGTTATTGGGCTGGTCAGAAAAGTTTGGTTGGGTTTTCGTAACATCTTATAGAAAAACCCAAATGAACTTTTTGGCCAGCCCAATATAATATGTCAGACTTCAAAAGTATCTTTGGTCACTTAAAGGGGACTTAAAGAGGTAGAAAGGAACGTGTTAGAGCCAGGAAGACCTAAGTTGGCATCTCTGCTCTGCCACTTGTTAGCTTCAGACCCGTGAGCGTGCTGTTCAACTTCTCCTGACTCAGTCTCCTCACGTGTAAAATAGAAGTACGAATATTACTAAGAGGGCGGAAGCAAGGATTAAATGAAATGCTGGCGGCAAGGGCTCGGCACACGGCCAGTGCGTACGCACTGCAGCAGCTCAATACAGGGTGGCCACTTTCCTTACTACAGAATCTCCAAGGCTGGGGGACGACAGGATGCGAGGGTTGGGGGAGAAGGCAGTCAAAAAGGATTCAGTCACTAGGAACTAAGGCTACTGAGTGGCTGGTAGGCAGCGAGGGGCAGAACGGGAAGAGTGAGAGCGGGCATGGGGCCCACGGGAGGCAGGAGGCTGAGGGAGAAGGGTGCCCCACTTCCAGGGAACAAACAGCCTGTGGAAGCGCATCTCTGACAGCTCCACCAAGAGAAAGCCTGCTGCCCGCCTCCGCGCTGGGCTGCTGGGGGACTCCCCGCCAGCAGCGTACCGGCCTGCAATCAGCAGCAGACACAGGCCCTGCTTTATTGTTTGCTGGTGGGCGCTGCCCAACGCCTTGGGGCCGTTGGCCCCGAAGGAAATGTTTTTGTTTGTGTAGCCCGGCCAGACTTCCTGTGCTCCTAGGGACACAATTCTCCCTCCCCTCTTTCCTCACCACCCCCCATCCCCACCCTACCCCACCCCCCTCCAGCTCACCAGCCTGTCTTACATGTCTCATAAAGACACGAGATGTCCTTCTAGCCCAAAGGAAATCACACACACACTTTGGAAGGACTTCTACCATCAGCAGTGCCTTCGGTTTTCTCTGGGGACACAAGTGGGCACCTGCTTTCAAAGGCCTGTCCTGTGACTGAGGCCTGGCTAAACCAGACATGCCATCCTGAAATACAGCCCAGCATGGTGGAAAGAGAGATGAGGTTGAGGTCAGGGGTCACAGCTCCACATTCGCAGCTGAGTGACCTTGAAGAAGTCACTCACGTTCTCCTTCCCTGTCACCAGAGAAGGCTGGAAACCCAAGTCCAGGGATACGTGGAGGTAACTCTTACCTCAGCTCTCGTGTACAGGACAAAGAGCACAGGTTTGGCGGTCAAGGCAGACTTGACTTCCACTCCCAGCTCTGCCATTTAGAGGCTGGGTAACTGTGGACAATTAACTTTTCCTCCCTAGATCACAAAGAAGGGTGTTTACTGAAGTGTTTAGGAGAACAGTCTCTGAAGCTAGACTGCCAGGGTTTGAGGCCCAGATCTATCATTTCTTAGACGTATGGCCCTGGGCAAGTACTTTTACCTCTTTGCCTCAGTGTTCCCATCTGTCAAATGTGTATAATACCACTAAGTTAATGGGATTGTTGTAAGGATCAAAAGAGTTACTAAATGTGCCGGTCACGGTGACATGCTCAAGAAACACTATCTGTTATTGTTTGCTCACCTGTAAATGGGGGCGGGGGGAGCAATAAAAATGTTACCTTTCTTCTTCCACAGTTAGTGTTAAGAGCGAATGACAGATGATGGTTAAAGAATTCTGCGTGTGTAGGTACTGACTATTTTAAAAGCTGTCAATCAGATCAGTAATAAAAATAATAGTGAAGTCTCCCACTAGAGAGAGCGAACAGCGCAGAGTGGCTACAGGCCCAGGCTCTGAGGAAGACGCCTGTCCTTCCCCTTACTAACCGTGTAACACTGGGCACAAAGGACTCCCCTCCCCTGTGACTCAGCGTCTTCATCTGTAAACAGGGGTAATGACATACCTACCTCAAAAGACTGCCATGAATACAGCAGTTACTGTACAAGTAGCACCCGGCACAGCAGCGGGCACGCTGACTGCATTACTGCCCTTACTACGTGCTAGCTCCCGTCTCGGGGTCTAGGGATACAGCAACAAACAAAACCGACGAGGCTCCACCTAATCACAGTCTTCTTTTTTTGTTTCACAAACACACACTGTATTTTATTTTACCAAGAGATAAATAAACTGGCCTAGTCACATTCTAGTGAAGGAGAGAAAGAGTACACGTAAGTCTATAAACCGACACGTAAGTGCTATGAAGAACATAAAGCAAGATGGGGAGAGAAGGAGGAAACATTATGATCGCAGCAAGGCCCACTGGTAACTGCCTAGTCCTCTAGCCCCAGTGCCATCTGCTCGCCTTCGAACAATGACTAACATTTGCAGAGCTCTTCCCACGTGCCAGGATCTGGGGTGACGCACACTTTGTGCATTAGCTGAGTGAACCTTCACATCATTCCTATGACATTAGTGGCCTTATTACCTGGTGTTTGCAGATTAGAAAAGGGAGGCTCAGACAGACCAAGTAACCTGCCCAAGGCCACACAACAAGTTCCTGCTAGACCTGGGATCTGAGCCCAGTGCAGCCTGACTCGTGAATTCCGGGTCTCCCTGCTGGTGCTAGACAAATCTAAGCAGCTAATCTTACTAGCTGCAGGGACGTGGAGGGCACTGCTTGGTCACCAAGGCCTGCTTAGACACACAGTTCACTGCTACTCCTCCAGCTCCCCTACAAGTCTAAGCACAGTGGCGAGAAAGGAGAAAGCGAGTCCCTACAGGTGGGCAGTAGAACAGTGAGCTGATCTCCAGCGGCCAACTGCCAGGTTCTGTAAGTAGGTGCAGGACACAGAGGGTGACAACAGAAGAGGGGCAGGGGGAGGAGGAGCCTGCCCTTTTGGGCGCAGCTTCTGCACGGGTGTTGATGGCAACTTTCTCCGCAGCCCATGCTCCGCTCTTGATTCCTGATTGCACTTTCTTGTGTGTTTCAAACAGAACATCTGTGCAGGGAGGGGGCCCCCATTCCACACACTTGGGACCTGAATAGTAGGAGGCTCTCGTAAAAAGCCACAGGCTGGGTGAGGAGAAAGCAGCCATCCTAAAACTGCACGGAGGCTCGCCAGGCTTGGAAGTCGAGAGAAACAACGTACTGTACTGGAAGTCCTCCAGCAGAATGAATGAATGAACGGCCCTGGAAAGCAGCGATGGCGAACAGGCAGCGGGCACGAAAAGGGCTGGAAAAGCAGCTACAGTTGCTCAAACGCAGTTGGTGGCTGCCCCAGCCCGAATGAGGTCATTAGGCGGTCTCCTCTGATTTTTTCTTTCACCATCACTAAAGGTTTATATGTATGCGAGTTATGGAAGAAAACGGTATTATCAACATTTCCTAGAATGTGCACCTTATACACACTATCCCTGGTACGAGATCCACAAAGCGATACAGCAGCTAGACAAAGAGGCCACCGAGCTAGAAGGAGGGAGGTTCCAGGTCAGCAGCCCGCAGAGCAATGTGATAGTGTGGCAGGAACGTGGGCTTTGGAAACAGATTCGATTTGAATAATGACTCCTCTGCTTACTAATCTGTGACCTTGAACAAAGTACTTAACTTTCTGAACCCCAGTTTCTTCATCTGTATTATACCCATCTCAAAACGGTACTTCTCTGCAGGCACAAAAACAATGAGATCACCATGAAAAGATGTACAGAAGATTCTGTTAAGACAAAAAAAGCAAGTTGTGGCACTGCAGATACTTAATCCCGTTTATGTAAACTAAATATGTACGTGTGTGTGTGTGTGTGTGTGTGTGTGTGTGTGTATGCATCTTTTAAAATCTGGAAGGATATATATTAAACTTACCAACAGTTACTTCTGGGAAGAATATTTGGGGAACAATAAAATAACTTTTTATTTTTCTGTAGGATTTGAATTTTTGCAATAAATGTGTATTATTTTTATAATTAAAGAGATGAAAATAATATATCTGGTAAGAGTCTAGTATCCAGAACATATAAAGATCTCCTACACCTCGACAACAAAAGTACAAACAACCCAATTTAAAAACTGCGTGAAGGACTTGAATAGACATTTTTCTAAAGATGTACAAATGGCAAACAAGCACATGAAAAGATACTCAACATCGTTAACATTAGGGAAATGCAAGTCAAAACTACAATGAGATACCACTTCCTACCCACTAGCATGGTAATAATAATAACAATAACAGTAACAACAATAAGTACTGGCAAGGAGATGGGGAAATTAGAATCCTTAAATACTACTGGTAGGAATGTAAAATGTGTGGTCCCTGTCAAAAAGTTTGGCAGATCCTCAGAAAGTCAGAGTTATCACATGACCCAGCAATTCCACTCATATGTATATACCCAAAAGAACTGAAAGCATGTTCATAGCAGCATTATACGTAATAGCCAAAAAGTGGAAACAACTCAAATATTCATCAGCTTATGAAAGGATAAATAAAATGTGGCATATCCACACAATGCAACATTATGTGGCAATAAAAAAGAATGAAGTACTGATACATGTTACAACATGGATGAACACTGAAAATATTATGCTAAGTGAAAAAAGCCAGTCACAAAAGACCACATACTGTGTGATTCCATTTATATAAAATGTTAATAGGGAAATCTATAGAGACAGAAAGCAGACTAGTAGTTGCCTAGAGCAATCCCTAGGAGGGTGATTTGGGGTGAAGTGCGGAGTGACTGCTAGTAGGTTCAGGGTGTCTTTGTGGGGTGATGAAAAATGTCCTAAAATTGAACGTGGTGATGGTTGCACAACTCTGAATATACTAAAAACCTTTGTATTATACACTTTAAATGGGTGAATTATATCTCAATAAAGCTATTAAAAGATGTCATATGCCTATCTGGTTCTCGTCATTAAACGGTACTTGTCTCCTAGGTGGAAAGCTTAATGGCAGGCAGCATGTCTCGATCTCCTCACCTGTGGGATGGCAGTAACTGCTTCCCCATAACAGTTAACAATCACCACGCAGAAAAAGTCACGGGAACGCTCAGCAACAACAGTTAACTTGATAAGGAAGATTTTAAAAATAACATTATTTCTCATCTAGTGAATTTCTTTCCTTTCTTCACTGGTATCAGACCTGCATCACGGTCTAAAGGCTCTCCTTGTCTACTCCTGCTCCCTCTCCCCTTTATCCCCCACAAGAGTTTCTCCCAATAACTTTTCAGAAAAGTAAATATTGCTACTACCGCATTCTACAGATGAGGAAACCGAGACTCAGAGAGTTGAAGTAACTAGCCTAAGGTCACACAACTCATTTCATTGGTTCTCTTATTCAAGTTGTTCTGACTGTAACCCTGGCTCCTCCAGGTATCAATTCCAGCTCTCCCTGGCTGCACAGCAGCTACCCCTCCCTGTTTAACGCAGCCTGGGGACCCTGCTACCCTGCCGTACCAGCTGCTCTCCCTAGAAAAACCTGGTCACCGTCCATGAGAGGCTGTACATCAGCATGTGCTGCGAAAAAACACCTGAGAAAGAGAATCCAGCCTAGGAGAACCACAGCCCAGGGCTTTTAACTGTAATCTGGTGAAACTGCCTGGTCCGATCCCAAGGAGAATTCTCCTCCATGCTGTCACCTTGGAACAAAGTCTGAGGGCAGGAGCCTGGCCTAGGCATAAGGTCTATCGTCACTAACAACGCCTGAAGGAAAAGTGGGAGCCAATGATGGCAATTATCCAACACTTGTGAGGCCTTGGGGAGCAGTTCAGTGGGCTGAGGGTGTCAAGAAGAGCCAAGGTCCCTTGGCCTTTCCAGAAATACTAAGCAAATCTCACACCACAGGCAGGACTAGTCAGCGGATTTTCTTCTTTGGGATATACCTTCCAGGAGGTCTTGGTCACCATAATTCATATTCAAAGAACAAACCAAGTGCTCATTAACAAACAAACTACAGTGTTCCTGAGCAACTTAAATTCCAAGATAATTACAACATAATGACTCAACTCCTCCCACCCCTAAAAATGGAGGAAAAGATAGGAAAAAAAAAATGAACATGGGGCTGGGGGAGGGGGTTAGTGAGGAAGAGAGGGAAAGAGAGTGTTAAGGACTGAAAGAGCAGTCAGCAAACAAACAGAAAGAAAATATCGCTGGTTTTACTCCCAAATAACCAGAAAAAGAATGTTTCCAAGAACTCCTTAACCAGGAGAATTAGATAATAACAAATACTATAAGAAAAAGGAATTAAAGTTTATGACACACCAGGCCTCACTCTAGGAGTATCACATATAACATCCCATTATTCTTCAAAAAAATCATAGAAATAACGCCCATTTTACAGACAAGGAGGCTGAAGTTTCCAAAATTTAATGACTTGCCCAAGGTCACTACAGTGAGCACATTCCCCAGGCCTCTGTCAGCCAATGGCCACCCGTGGCACAGAGACTCCTTTGATGGGCAATCTTTGCTCAGGAACGCCCCATCAGCCCGGCTGACCTTCTCAGAAATGCACTGCAGTGTGAGGCGTCTTCTACCCAGTCCTCCTCTTCTCCTTTCTTCACCAGTGGCAGACCCGCACCCTGTCTCTTTCACAGGCCTTTCTGCCCATAAATCTCTTGCACATCTAATTCTGTCCTGGCATCTGTTTTCAGAGGACCCAAGCTGATATACCCAGAGAATGAGAGAACAGGGATTTGAACCTAGGTCTGTCTTACCCCAAAGCCCTTGTGCTTTCCTTTATACCCAGAGATTAACTGATAAATAAATCATGTTGCTAAATCCAATGACCAATTCTTAGACCTTCTCTTCCTTGACCCATCAGCGATATCTGGTGTAGCTGATGAGTCCTTCCCCTCTAAAACAATTCCTTTGTTTCCAGGACCCCACACTCTCCTAGTTCTCTGGTCACTTATTCTCAGTCTCTCTTGCTGGTTCCTCCTTATCACCCTGACCCATAAACCTTGATGTGGACTGTCCAAGGCTCAGTTCCCAAACCCTTCTCTTCATTATCTGTATTTATTCTCTAAAATAATCTCATCTAATTTCATGGCTTCTTCTACATGTTCATGCTTCCCAGATTTCTCTCTTGAGCCCACACCTGTCACCAGAACTCTAAACTTACATACCTAACAGCCTACTTGACCTCTCCACTTGGATGTCTAGTAGAATCTCAAAATAAATATGGACAAAACCTGCTCTTCCCTCACACCCAGCCTGTCCTCCCACATCTGCCCTATCTCAGTAAATGGCAACTCCATCCTTCCAGTTGCTCAGGCCAAAAACCTTGAAGTCATCTTTGAGTTCCTTCTTCCTAAATTTACAACCAATCTGTCAGCAAATCCTGGCAGCTTTTCCTTTAAAATGTACCCAGAATCTGACCACTTCTAACCAACACCATTACCACACTAGTCCAGGCACCATACCTAGATTACTACAATAGCTCCTAACCAGTCCCTGCTTTCACCCTCGCCTTCCTACAGTATAATTCTCAAAATAGCAGGCAGAATGACCCTTTCAAAACCTAAATCAGAGCATGTCCCTCCCTAGCTCAAAATCCTCCAGAGACTTCCCATTTCACTCCCAGTAGAAGCCAAAATCCTTATAAGGGTCTATTAGGACTATGATGGTTAATTTTATATGTCACAAGTGTGCCCAGATATTTGGTCAAACATTATTCTGGGTGTTTCTATGAGGGTGTTTTTGGATGAGTTGAACATTTAAATCAATAGACTGAGTAAAGCAGACTGCCCTCCCTAATATAGGTGGGCCTCATTCAATCAGTTGAAGGCCTGCATTAAAACAAAAATAGGGCTTCCCTGGTGGCGCAGTGGTTGAGAATCTGCCTGCCAATGCAGGGGACACGGGTTCGAGCCCTGGTCTGGGAGGATCCCACATGCCACGGAGCAACTAGGCCCGTGAGCCACAATTACTGAGCCTGCGCATCTGGAGCCTGTGCTCCGCAACAAGAGAGGCCACGATAGTGAGAGGCCCGCGCACCGCGATGAAGAGTGGCCCCCGCTTGCCACAACTAGAGAAAGCCCTCGCACAGAAACGAAGACCCAACACAGCCATAAATAAAATAAATAAATAAATAAATAAATATTTAAAAAAAAAAAAAAAATAGGGAATCCCCCTGAATAAGAAGGAATTCCTCCTGCCTGACTGCCTTCAAGCTGGAACAATGGTTTTTTCCTGCCTTCGACTCAAACTGAAACATCGGCACTTCCTGGGTCTCAAGCCTCCTGGCCTTTAGCCTGGAACTACACCATCAGTTCTCCTGGTGCTCAGGCACTTCAGGCTCAGATCAGACCCACACCATCAGCTCTCCTGGGTCCCCAGTTTGTCTCCCAAGACTGCAGATCTTGGGACTTGTCAGCCTCCATATTCACATGAGCCAATTCTTTATAATAAATCTCTTTATACACACACACACACACACACATATACATACATACATCAATCTATCTACATATATGTATGTATATACATGTGTGTGTATGGATATATATATATCTTGTTGGTTCTTTTTCTCTGGAGAACACTGACTAATAGAAAGACTTTACATGATACTGGCCTCTCCATTTCACTCTGACCTCATCTCCTATTTCTCTCCCCTCCCTTGTTCTGCTACAGACACATGAGTGCTCTCACTATTCCCTGAACACCCTAGGTGGACCCTCACCTCAGGGCTTCTACACTTGCTGCTTCCTCTGCCTTAGTGCTGAATATAAGCCTAGTCTGCTCTCTCATGTCCTCAGCTCTCTGCTCAATTATCACCTTCCCCCGAAGCCTTCCGTGAACACACTACTTAAAATTGCACCGGCTCACTACCCCCATCTACGACATCCTTTATTTTTTTTCTCCACAGAGAGAAAAATATGGCCAGCTGACACACACACTGCATGTGTGTGTTACTGTCCATTTCCCCAGTAGAAGTTCCACAAAGGCAGAGGCTTTGTCTAGCTTATTCACTGCTGTGTCCTCCATGTCTAGAACTATGCCTGACACATAGTAGGTGCTAATAAGTATCTGCTGAATAAATTTACAAATACTCTAGAAGTTTCACATTTCAGCATAAAAACTTTATATTCTCATAAACGCAGTTAAGTGGTCACCTGGGGCCAGACGACTTGCAAAGGGTCATGGGGAACTTTCAAGATGACCAAACTGGTCTATATCTTGACTGAGATGGTGGTTACAGTCAAGATATATATTTGACCTATATTTGTCAAAATTCATCATCATGTACACTTGAAATGGGTTCATGTTTTATATGTAAGTTACATTTCAATAAAGTTACCTAAAAAAAAAAAAAAAAAAAAAAAAAAAAAGGGGGCTTCCCTGGTGGCGCAGTGGTTGAGAATCTGCCTGCCAATGCAGGGGACATGGGTTCGAGCCCTGGTCTGGGAAGATCCCACATGCCGTGGAGCAACTAGGCCCGTGAGCCACAATTACTGAGCCTGGGCGTCTGGAGCCTGTGCTCCGCAACAAGAGAGGCCGCGATAGTGAGAGGCCCGCGCACCGCGATGAAGAGTGGCCCCCGCTTGCCGCAACTAGAGAAAGCCCTCGCACAGAAACGAAGACCCAACACAGCCATAAATAAATAAATAAATAAATAAACCCAAAGTTTAAAAAAACAAAAACAAAAACAAAAGAACAAATACTTTATATTCCAGAGTGCTTCTCACACCAAAAAGTGGCACATAAATTCATTTCAGATTATGCATCCTGATTTGAGCTTTGGCAATTATGCTCCACATGGTTTGGGTTGGTATATAATTAAATTTTAAAATACCAATTACTGCCCCTTATTACAAAAAGAAAAAGTGCTCTCAGAGGTCCATAGACGTTAAGAATAGACTTTGATGTCAAGCAGACCCATATTTAAATCCTGCACAATTCTATCTTTATTAGCTAAATGAACTTGAACAAGTTATTTAACATCTCTCAGGCTTACTTAGCTCATGTATAAAAAACAGGGGATAATAGAATGAGTTAAGTAATACAGCATAAGGCCTAGAATACAGTGTGCACTCAGTAAGTAGTCACTTTGCTTAATATTATTATTGCCATGCAGTGAGCCAGGAAGGCCCTTCAAATATCCATGGGGTTTCCTAAGAGAGTGACGTCAGGTTTGGGTCTGAGGACCACTGGAGGGGCCACTCGGGTGTGTTGCAGATGGTTGTTTGGCCCTGAAGTGTCCATGTCTCCAAGAAGCTCAGCAATATGCAGCACACTGGTGCAAACAAGCACTGAGACAATCAAGGAACAAAAGCTACACCAAGTCCCCCCACATTCCATTCACTTCTCCCCCAATTACGGTCCTGCCTCTACCACTTCCCATTCCCAGCAGAAGAACAGGAAGATCCTTAGGAGATCATTACGACACTGTTAGTAAACGAGAAAACATTTTAAATGACCAAGATACTCAACAATTGAGAACGTTTTAATGTTATACGTAACATGCAAGCACTACGTATCCCTTAAAAAGAGTAAGGAAGAACTCTCCTCAGAGAGAGCAATGACACGTTAAGTTAAAAAAAGAAACTGCAGGGACTTCCCTGGTGGCACAGTGGTTAAGAATCCGCCTGCCAATGCAGGGGACATGGTTCGAGCCCTGGTCTGGGAAGACCCCACATGCCGTGGAGCAACTAAGCCCATGCACCACAACTACTGAGCCTGTGCTCTAGAGCCCGCGAGCCACAACTACTGAGCCCACATGCCGCAACTACTGAAGCCCAGGCGCTTAGAGCCTGTGCTCTGCAACAAGAGAAGCCACTGCAATGAGAAGCCCGCGCACCGCAACGAAGAGTAGCCCCCGTTCACTGCAACTAGAAGAAAGCCTGCGTGCAGCAACGAAGACCCAACACAGCCAAAAATAAATAAATAAATAAATTTTTAAAGAAAGAAAAGAAAAGAAACTGCATAAGAGTACATGTAATATAATCCCATACCATTATAAGAAAGATGGAGAAGGAGATTTACACGTGTCTGAAGTTGCACAGAAAAAAATCTGGAAAATCAACGTGCTAAAAGTAGTGCCCTATGGAGAATAGGATGGAGGTACTTTTTTATTTTTTTTTATTTTATTTTTTAAAATTTTATTCAATGAGCAAGCAGAAGGGATTCTTAAATTTATTTATTTTTATTTATTTATGGCTGTGTTGGGTCTTCGTTTCTGTGCGAGGGCTTTCTCTAGTTGCGGCAAGCGGGGGCCACTCTTCATCGCGGTGCGCGGGCCTCTCACTATCGTGGCCTCTCTAGCTGCGGAGCACAGGCTCCAGACGCGCAGGCTCAGCAGTTGTGGCTCACGGGCCCAGTTGTTCCGCAGCATGTGGGATCTTCCCAGACCAGGGCTCAAACCTGTGTCCCCTGCAATGGCAGGCAGATTCTCAACCACTGCGCCACCAGGGAAGCCCGGTACTTTTTTATTTAATCCTACTTAAAGTAAAACCAACGCAGACACTGACAAGAATAATGAAAGAGGGGCTTCCCTGGTGGCGCAGTGGTTGAGCATCTGCCTGCCAATGCAAGGGACACGGGTTCGAGCCCTGGTCTGGGAAGATCCCACATGCCGCGGAGCAACTAGGCCCGTGAGCCACAACTACTGAGCCTGCGCGTCTGGAGCCTGTGCTCCGCAACAAGAGAGGCCGCGATAGTGAGAGGCCCGCGCACCACGATGAAGAGTGGCCCCCGCTTGCCGCAACTAGAGAAAAGCCCTCGCATAGAAACAAAGACCCAACACAGCCAAAAATAAATATAAATAAATAAATTAAAAAAAAAAAAAAAAAAGAATAATGAAAGAGGAGGACAATACAGGAAGGATGCAACTTCGCGGGGGAATGAGTCAACCTTAAGCACTTTGATTTCTTCGGTGAATTCATGATTCCTTACAGCTTTCTTTAAAGCCAGACACGAACTCAGTGCTCTCAAACCAAAGCACCCTCATTCTACTTTGTGTGGTTTTCTCATCAATATTTGGTAAAACAGTAAGTAAGGGAGTATTTGTTTGTTTGTTTGGGGGCATAATGAAGATGTGAATGGGGTGGGGCCTCTGATCAAAATAAACTGCTCAAAACGTTTCAGGGTCCCTGATTAAGAAGTGGAAGACTGATATACCAGAAAAAGCTGCTATCCGGAGAAAAGAACAGGGAAAAAGGCAGTAAATAAGACTTGAGTTCCATCGTGCTTCTGCCCCTTGGTAGCCCTATGACAGCGGGCACTGACTCCTGGGAGCTTCAGGTCTTCCATCGGGCAAGTGGGCATAAGAGCAGTCTCCCAACCTCAGAGCGGTGGTATGAGAATTCAGGGAGAAACCCTCAAGCATTCAGCACAATACCTCCAGGCATTACACCTGTAGTGCAGGTGGTTTATAAATAGGACCCAGAACTTGATTACATAAATAAGAAAGAAAAATAGAAAAAACTATTTCAGTGAATCTTGATTAACAGGAATGTTCAAAGAATCCGTCCAGTTGACGGACTGCTCTAAATGGAAGAACACTGGGCAGAGAAGAAAACAAAAGCTATACACAGTGTCACTGCAGACGAATGTAACCCAGAGCCTGTGAGGTCCAATGTCATTTTACTGAGGACAGCCAGGAAAAAACTTGCACACAGCCACACACAGCTGGATTCGCAGAGGCTTTGAAAAGAAGGCTTGGTGATATGCACCACCCAGGCTCCAAGTTTGACCTGTTATTGCTTTAGGATTTATTCTCCGCCTACTTCCCAAAATGATCAGAGGCAGATTATAGGAAGAGTCACGTACTCAGTAGACTCATTTAAATAAGAATATAAGAGGGCTTCCCTGGTGGCGCAGTGGTTGAGAATCTGCCTGCCAATGCAGGGGACACGGGTTCGAGCCCTGGTCTGGGAAGATCCCACATGCCGCGGAGCAACTAGGCCCGTGAGCCACAACTACTGAGCCTGCGCGTCTGGAGCCTGTGCTCCGCAACAAGAGAGGCCGCGACAGTGAGAGGCCCGCGCACCGCGATGAAGAGTGGTCCCCGCTCGCCGCAACTAGAGAAAGCCCTCGCACAGAAACGAAGACCCAACACACCCAAAAAATAAATAAATAAATAAATAAATAAATAAATTTATTAAAAAAAAAAAAAAAAAAAAAAAAAAAAAAGAATATAAGAATCAGAGGAGTGTGATGAGGGTGAGGTACCAGCTGAGATCTGTTGCAACTGAAAATAAAACTTAGCTCTGGGCAACACCCAGAGTGAAGGCAAAAAAGCAAACTTGCAGACTATCATTAGGCAGAGGAAGAATCACAATCAACCAGGAAAGGTAAATTTTTATAGAACTAAACTTGAAATTTTATCATCAGAAACTGATCATGGGAATTTATGCTTCTGATTCCCTCCCACCTCCCAAACTCCTAACATAAGCTTTAGTGTGTTATTTTCCTCCTTGCAGCTTTGCCAATTACCAGCTGTGTGACCTGGAGCCAATGCCTCACCTCTTGGAATCTCAGTTTCCCCATCCTTTGAAGGGAGGGATGTGCCTATCTATTTATGAAAAGGAATGAAGGAACATTTGCTAGCATTAACTGGGCGCTTGCTAAACATCAAAAGCTTTGTGCACATTATCTCACTGAAATCTCCCAATAACTATGTAAGGTCAGTCCCATAAATATTTTACAGAGGAGCTCTCTGAGATTCAGAGAGGTAGAGACAGTTGCCATTGTCACACAGCTAAAAAGCAGAAGAGTCAGAACTCAATTTCATGCTTTTGTGATACCAAGGCACAAATTTAACCTTTAGACTTTTCCACTTTTCCTGCATATGTCAAGCACCTAACAGTTCCTGGCACATAGTAGGTACTCAACATATCAGTCCCCTTCCTCACTCCTTCCTTTTCTCCTAAAGTAAAATTATGTATATATGGAAAAATTTATGTCTACTGAAATAATATTAGTATCTTACATTTATATAGCTTCTTTCCTCTAAGGAGATCATGCTACTTAATCTATTTTCTCTGCTAATCTCACCAAAGCTCTAGCTATCATTATGTATTATTTCATTTATTTTACAAATACGGAGCTAGAAGGCAGCAAGCTGTTAGGGTGACGTGCCCAGAGTCATATGGAAGTCACTGCCAAAACCAAATAAAAACCTTGGTCCTCTTTACATCTAAATCAGCCTTTATCCTCTCACATGACACAGCCTCCATAATAAAGAACAGATCATTCATTTTTTATCTGGAAAACTACCAAACGTATAATTCAGTGAGGGGCCTCATGACCTTACCACCTTGTCAAAGGGAAGAAAGCATATAAAAAATGAGGTTTGCAGGAGCAGACGGTTTTGGTCCGTCAACTTTCTCTTGGATTACACCCATTAACCAACATAAAATAATGCAAAATATAATGTAACAGATCCCCGTGTCTTTGGAAATTCAAGTTAAACTCACTGATCTTTCAAACTTATATACAAGGCACAAGGGCAATCATTAACTCGTGTGGGGCTGCAGAGGCGCACATTATATCAACAAGCTCTTTGAAAGAAACATATGATCTACAATGGGCCACTCTAAGAAGAATCCAAGTCAGCAACGAGCATTTAGCGGCATAAATTCACAGCATCACAGCACTCTGGAGCTCCAGAAGGGACCTGGCAGACCACTGAGAACAACCCCTCCAGCCTGTGCATCAGGAACCCGAGGCTCAGGGAGGTTAAGTGGCTTTTCCAAGATTTCACAGACAGGAGAGCAAGAACGAAAAAGTAAAGCTGCTGACTACTATCCACTCCACTTGCAAGTCTTGCTTCTGATGTCCATGAGTACACTTGGCACTTTCCAGAATTACCCATCTAGATAGAGAGTGCAGGAGAAAGAGCCCGGACTATGGTAACAGAAAAACTCAGGATTCAAGTCCTGACTGCTACTAACTGGCCATGTGATCTTCAGCAAGTCTCTTAATTTCTCTGAATTTCAATTTTTTCATCTATAAACTATGGGTAAGAGTAAATTCCACAAGTCAGCTGCCGGTAATATAAACAAGGGGCCCGGCACAGCCTTGAATTCCACAAAGGCAAACATCAGGTCCACATACATCCCCAGCACCCAGCACAGAGGCTGGAACATAACACATTTGTAGAAAATTTGCTAAGCGAATCAATGAACTAACCAAGCAAACAGGTACTGGACTTGAACTCAGGTTTATTTGCTTCTTAAACCCTAGGTTATATTGCTCCCAATTAACATGATTTCAAAGCAGAGTGTTAATTCTGACTTACAGAATACTGAGTACACAATGGAATAAGGAGGCCATTTTCTGGCCATAAAGCAAGAAACAAGTTCAGTGGGAAAGTTCCTGGACTCTCAGTGTTGGTATTAATTCTTGTTGCTAGCATGGGTACATCATGAGGCGTTAGAATCAACTAAACCTGGGTTTAGGTCTCAGCTTCAGCATAAGCTGTGTGACCTCAGAGATATTACTTTACCTCTCTGAGCCTAAATTTCCACACCTGGGGAAAAACCTACTTTACAGAGATTGCGTGACAAATGAGGCAATCTATATAAAGGAATACAGGACGATGAGTGGCACACAATGACTCAGCAAGTGTCACACTCCACTTCTCTTCTAGTTATTTGGAAGCTTCATTCATTCATTTCACTTAGGTCTCTGCTCCAACGTCACTTCCTTCCTGAACCTTCCTGCCTACAATAAAACCCCCAACTCTCTCTATCCCCTTAGCCTGCTTATTTTTCTTCATAGTTCTTATCATCACCTGACATTACATTATGTATTTATTTGTTTTTCTTTTTACTGTGCCTACTCGACAATAAAGTAAGCCCTGGGAGGATGGGGACTTCTTGTTGTTTGTTTACTGCCCTATCTCAACAACTAGGAAAGGGCCTGGCATGTAGTTAGTGCTTAATAAATATTTGTTGAGTGACTGAATGAATGAATTCAACACTTATTTGGGACTTGCTAGATGTGAGGCACTGTGTAGGAAGAGGGGTTTAGAAACAACTGAGAAATGAGATTACAGAAGGAGAAACTGATTCTGCCTGCTATGGAATCTGAGAAGATTTATATCTCACCTGGACTACTGCAGTGGCCTCCTGACTATGCTCCCTGCGTCTGCCCTGTCTCCCTACATTCCACTTGTTAACTGGCAGCCAGAGAGACCTCCGAAAAGTCAACATCAGATCATATCACTCCTCTGCTTAAGTGCTTCCAATGGCTGCCCACTACAATGAGGGCACAGCCCCCACTCCTCTCCACGGCCTGTAATGCCTAGAGCACCGTCCTCTCACCAGCCCATCACCCCCAGCCCCACTCTCTCCCTCCCTCACTGAGTTTCAGACACAATGGCTTTCTCTTCATCAAATATACCAAGGTCTTATCATTTCTTTTTTAATTTAAAAATAAACATACATTTTATGCATTTGAAACTCTAAGTTCTATATATTTACGTAATTAACAATATTCTGTTCTTATGCCTAAAATTCTTCAACAAGTGAGGATTAATGGGAAAATGACTTTTCAAGGAACTTGGGTTAGAGATTACAAGTGTCGAGATCTTTCGGACTCTGGGCCTTTGGGCTATCTGTTCCCTCTGCCTGGAAAGCTCTTCCCCTAGGCTGGCTCTTCCTCATCATTCAACTGTCAGTCAAAATGTGACTTCCCTTAGAGTCCTCCCCAGCTAAAGCTGTCCTTGCCACCATCACTCTCATCAAGGCGCTCTCTACTGGATCACACTGCCTTCTCTTTCCTCACAGCATTTCATTATTTGGAATGACTTTCTCTATTTATGTGTCCTATCTTCCCAATCAGAATGTAAAATACATGAGGACAAGAACTTTGTCAGATTCACTGCTGCATCTGAATAAGTAAACCGGATCTCAAAAGATGCCGGAGTCTGCCAGGATGAGACGTAAAGGTAAAGTACACTATCAGTCTAACAGGATCATGGAGTGTTGGTTTCCTTCCAAAGACAACGTGCCCCATTACGTCAAAATATGTGAATTTCAGCCAGACGTACTTGGGAATGGGTACCCGAATTAGCGTCCCTTCCACTTCTGGGTTCAGATTCATTCCACTTTCTCTTATAGCCTTGATAGCTGCAGCTGTACACTGAAAACCAGATCAAAAGGTAAACAGAATTAGTAAATAATTATTACCAGATGCAAGCCCTCCATCGATAACTGGCAACCCATCTTGGCAGAACATGGAAACATTTAGTTCTGTTACCAGTAAGATCAGGAAGTTACATTGGTGTAGAGTGCTTTGATCAAGCTGAATAGCAAACTATGTCCACTCCTGGTACTAGTGTACTGCGGGAGGGAAAAAGCAAAGAGAAAGAAAAAAGAAAAAGAAAACAGCTCTGCTTCTTTGAAAAGATTTCAATGGTTTGAGGCAACACAGATCAAAACCACAATAAATCCTCAAGGGAGGAGGGCTGATCTGTGCAAAGACTGGTGTAAAGACAGCTGAAAGATTTTATACATTAAAAATTCCAGTTGACATTTTACACTCAAAATATACCAGTGCCGATTTGAAATGAGTAAATAAATTTAACTCATTCGCATCTATGCTCACACCAACCTCACTCATGTTTTGGCATGAGCAATGAATCTCTGCTGGTGTGTGCACCAAGAAAGGTAGCGTGAAAGATCTCAGCTCAAATCCCGGCTCTACTAACCATGTGACCCTGGGCAACAAGCTTGACTTCTCTGAGCCTCCATGTTGTAATCTGAGACCCTGCGGTACTGTACCTCAAAGAGCATTAAATGAGGCAACATGAGCCATGCATCTTGTTCTGTGCCTGGGTGCCTGTAACACCCAGGCAAGGGGCGCTATTATATAAATGTACTCAATAAATGAAGAACGCACAAAACCCCCAAATAACGACGAGCTGATATCATCACTTAGCTGATGCACTGCTGTCTTTTTTTTTTTTTTTTTTGTGACCGCACCACGAGGCATGCGGGAGGCAGGATCTCAGTTCTCCGAACAGGGATCGAACCCATGCCCCCTGCAGTGGAAGCACAGAGTCTTAACCACTGCACCGCCAGGGTAGTCCCTCTTTTTTTTTTAAATTTATTTTATTGAAGTATAGTTGTTTTACAATGTTGTGTTAATTTCTGCTGTACAGCAAAGTGATTCAGTTATACATATTCTTTTTCATATTCTTTTCCATTATGGCTTATTTCAGAATACTGAATATTATTCCCTGATGCATTGCTGTCCTGACATCCTCCAGGGTCTCTTCTGACACAGCCTTGCTCTCTAACGTGCCAGGTGGCACACTGGTACACTGATTTCCCCAAGTGCCTCATCTCACCTCAAGCAACATTATAACCACACCTGGCTTGCAATTCTAAAGCATAAAAGAAAGCAGTGTGGAAGAAAGATAATTTCACTGGCATGACAATGTGGAATTCATGAAAACAAGGCCTCTGACATTTTCAAAAGAATTTTAGGTTTGACCAGAGCCAATCCACATTGCTTGGATTCACAGAGCCAATTCCCAGCCTTGAGCTCCTCCCTAGACTTTCTGGTTTAAATAAATGGGGTTTGTTGCACACCTATTTTACTTTTCCAGGTTTTGTTTTGTTTTTTAAGGGAGTGCCTAGAAAACTCATCCATTTCATTTTTAAATGACCTGAATTCTACAGGGACATGACATATTATCATAACGTCAAAAAGACAAACCGGCATTCCACATGCAGACGAACCACCCCCTCAGGCTACAGAATTTAACAGTGCGTCCACTGCTTAAAACTGCAAATTCTTAAAATGTACCTCTGACCATAGACTACTGGAGCCGGAAGGGACCTGGGACATAACCAGGTACAGTCCCTTCCTTACGAATGCAGGGACCTGCTGGTAAAGGTCACATCCCTCATACAGAGATACAGTCCCTGAAAGCCATGAGCAAGGGAGTGAAGACCTTGCCCGTCATGCTTCCGGTTACCGGCAGAGTTAAGAGGAGACTTCGCTCCTCAACTCTCCATCCAGTGACGTTACTTTGTCTCTGTTACCTTCCAGATCCCCTAGCTCAATGTATTCAGTAACTGTGGCACAGGGAATTTGATTTTTTTCTAATAGCCAAAAAGAATTTGGAACTAGGTCTGGTGTATAAAGGGTATGGCCAAGGTAAATAAAAGAGCTGGATGAAGAAATGAAATTTTCCTCTGCAAGAAAACTGCCATCTTCCATAATAAAATGAAACACAGATTTCTAAAGTTAACAATAAAAGGAGAATGACCACTTTGAAGGAGCGGCCTGATTTCAAGTCTCCTAACCTTCCTTTTCTGAAGCTTCTCACTGACTGACTGATAACTCAGCTGGACCATCCCACCACCACCACCCTCCTTTCACACTCTGACCCAAGTGTTGCCACACAGCCTTCCCAGGCAAGCAAGGGAGTACCCACTGCTGCTTCCAAGCTGGGCAGCAACTATGTCTCAGTATTTACGTATTCCCAGTCCCAGGCTCAGGGCCTAGTGTGTGGTAAGTGCTCAGTAAAAGCTGGTTGAGTGAGTATATTAATGCACTGACTCAGACCTGCTAGAAAAACTCATCTACTTACTTTTACTTCATGTTTATAACACCCCCACACACAAAAAACCCTTATTTTATACTATTTTATACATGTTCTGTGTCCTTTCACATGCAGAAAAAATATGAACCAAGAGAGGTTTCATTTGCAAAGAAATCTACTAAAAGAGGTAGTTCTAAAATACTCTAAACATGTATATTTTAGTTTGATATGGAAGGATACAGAAACTCAGGGAATTATAGTCATTTTCCCAAAGTGACTTCTGAACTGCTCGTGGTTCAGACAAAAAGGCATATACTTCTATCATATTTCCCTCTCCTAGCTTTTACCCCCTCGCTGAAGGGCTGCCCACCAGGAGGCTGCTCTCCAGTGATAACACTGACTCACTGGTTGCAGCTGCTTGGAGTACTGGGTCGAGAAAGATCACAGACCCTACCTGGGCTCAGGCAGGCAAGCGTGCTGCGATCAATTAGCAATGTCTGCTATTACTGTTCTTAAACTAATAAATCTAACTCATTCGTGTCTATGTGCATGTCTACGCTACAGGACAAAAGACGATGAAACTTTTGTAGACAGGTGAACAAATCCTTGACAATCCGGGTTCCAGTCAACAGCCGACTTGCAGGGACTCAAAAATATTTGTGGAATTAACGAATGGATGGTGAAAGGAGCACACAGCCTTTAGAGTCCAACAGACCCATGCTCAAATCTTGGCTCTAACACAACAGCGTGAACCTGCAGAAGAGATTCTACTTCTCTGAGCCTCAGTTTCCTCATCTATAAAATGGAATAAACTTTAATTTTAAAGAGCATCTGTAAAAGCTTTTGTACAGCAAAGGAAACCATAAACAAGATGGAAAGACAACCCTCAGAATGGGAGAAAATATTTGCAAATGAAGCAACTGACAAAGGATTAATCTCCAAAATTTACAAGCAGCTCAATATCAAAAAACCAAACAACCCAATCCAAAAACGGGCCGGAGACCTAAATAGACATTTCTCCAAAGAACATATACAGATTGCCAACAAACACATGAAAGAATGCTCAACATCATTAATCATTAGAGAAATGCAAATCAAAACTACAGTGAGATATCACCTCACACCAGTCAGAATGGCCATCCTCAAAAAATCTACAAACAATAAATGCTGGAGAGGGTGTGGAGAAAAGGGAACCCTCTTGCACTGTTGGTGGGAATGTAAATTGATACAGCCGCTATGGAAAACAGTAAGCAGGTTCCTTAAAAAACTAAAAATAGAACTACCATGCAACCCAGCAATCCCACTACTGGGCATATACCCTGAGAAAACCATAATTCAAAAAGAGTCATGTACCACAATGTTCATTGCAGCTCTATTTACAACAGCCAGGACATGGAAGCAACCTAAGTGTCCATCGACAGATGAATGGATAAAGAAGATGTGGCACATATATAGAATGGAATATTACTCAGCCATAAAAGGAAACAAAATTGAGTTATCTGTAGTGAGGTGGATGGACCTAGAGTCTGTCATACAGAGTGAAGTAAGTCAGAAAGAGAAAAACAAATACCGTATGCTAACACATATATATGGAATCTAAAAAAAAAAAAATGGTCATGAAGAACCTAGGGGCAGGACAGGAATAAAGACGCAGACCTACTAGAGAATGGACCTGAGGACACGGGGAAGGGGAAGGGTAAGCTGGGACAAAGTGAGAGAGTGGCATGGACATATATACACTACCAAATGTAGAATAGATAGCTAGTGGGAAGCAGCTGCATAGCACAGGGAGATCAGCTCGGTGCTTGGTGACCACCTAGAGGGGTGGGATAGGGAGGATGGGAGGGAGGGAGACACAAGAGGGAAGAGATATGGGAATATATGTATATGTATAACTGATTCACTTTGTTATACAGCAGAAACTAACACACCACTGTAAAGCAATTATACTCCAGTAAAGATGTTAAAAAATAAATAGAAACACTTTTTAATGATAAAGATAATAATAATAATAAAAAAATATGTATATTGTATAGCTGATTCACTTTGTTATAAAGCAGAAACTAACACACCATTGTAAAGCAATTATACTCCAGTAAAGATGTTAAAAAATAAATAAATAAAAACACTTTTTAATGATAAAGATAATAATAAAAAAATAAAGAGTATCCGTGTTGATCACATGAAGCAAAACATGAGAAAGCAGTGCCTGGTCACACCGTAGACGCTCAGTGCACATTTGCTTTCTTACTGCCACAAGAGCAATAATGGAGCCTGCAGAATTTTTTTTCATTTGCCTTGTTCAAATCATGCTGTGGTTTTTTTACTGCCTTCTTTTTTTCCAATCATTAACTCTAGCTGCAGGCAAGTTTATGGAAGGCAGCAACTGCATCATTTATCAAGCAGGACACATGCTTAACAAATGCAACGCAGTTTTCTGTCCTTGATGCATCTGAAAAGATTCTGCATGTAAATCTGCATCATGTCTCTACGGCATGACACAGAAATGCTCAGGTTTGAAAAGAAAGCCAACGCATATGAAACAGAAAGGAATTATATAAACACAGTGAGGATTAGCTCAGCATTTTGAAGCTATAAACCTGGGTACTGCATGGACAGCTTCTAAACTGGAGGAAGGAAATGTTTAGTTAGAGCTATTTGTTTAATATATACACCAGATGAGATAAAGGAATTCAAAAGACAATGTAACTCACACTTCCTCACTCTGTCCTTGTAAAGAACCTCTCTAGTGAGATGACTGTAAATGTTTTTTTTTCAAAACCCACAGAATTTCAACTTGGAGAAATGGCAAAGATGCTTTGCTTGAAAAATGAAGATATACTCCAACTTCCTAAGAAAAAATTAAGCTGTTAATACCTCCTCCTGCCTCATAAGATGCTCTGGTGGCCAATCAGGTGCTTCTTCTGTGAATGCCATTTGCTATTTAATAACAGAAGTGGCTGGCTCTGAAAAGCAATCTGCCTGATGAGGTCTTCAAACTGTGTAATTAGGAGGCTATTCCCTAAATTGGCCCGCAGTGCCTGTGGGATTAGATGAACAAGGCAGAGAGGCCTCAGTGGTTCAGAAGGGCCAGAAAGGGAAAGAACTGACAGTTCCCTTTTTGTCCATTACTCTGCTCCTCAGTAACACCAGGAATGAGTGTCTCCCTTCCATCAACCTAAAGACAAGTATTCATCCATTTGAGGAAAATTTACTGAGTGCATCCATGTGTCAGGCACAGTGTTAGGTGTAAGTTAGAGCAAGTTAGGTATGATTCCTACATTCCAAGCTTACAATCTAGTGAAAGTGAGCTGGAAAATTAAGATGTAAATAACTGTATAACTATTGATAATGACAAGTACAATGAAGAAAAAGAACTGTGCTGTATAAAAGTGGTAAATGTGGAGGAATAATTGAGATTGGGTAGATTGGGGAAGACTTCCCTGAGAAAGTAATATGTAAGCTCTGATCCAAAATATGAGTAGCAATTAGCCAGACAAGAGTGTTCCGAGCAAAGGAAAGAGCATACGCAAAGGCCCTGAGGATGCAAAGGGTTTAAGGAGTTGAAAGGCTAGTGTGGCTAGAGCCGTGTGCAAGGGTGACAGTGGCACAAGACTGGAGAGTCTGCAGAGACAGGCAGGGGCCATTTCATGCAAAGCCTTCTAGGCCACAGTCATCTCTTAAAGATTACTTGAAGCCACTGATAAACTCGGTGCCTGGGAATGACATAATCCAGTAGATATCTTTACAAGTTCGCTCAGGCTGCAGTATAGAGAATAGATTGGTGGAGTAGTGAGTAATACCCCTCACAAATGTACCTAGCACATCAGCTACAAGAGCCCTCCTATTTGAAACAGCCTGCTGACAGCAAGGGCTTTCTCTTACTCATATCTCTAACCCAGTTTGTCAAATCCAGCAGTTTCAACTTTGGTCTCTGTCTTTGGGCTAGAACTGCTGAAACAGACCATCGGAATAGGGAGAGACTTCAGATTCCTTTACCTCATATTAACAGATGAGGAAATGGAGACCCAGAGAGTGACGCAACCTACACAAGGGCAAACAGCCAGCTGGCGAGACAGGTGGGACCAGATTCCAGGTCCTCAGTGATTCCCGATCCAGGTCAATTCTTACTGGACCAGTAAGGAAAAACCCGTTTACCTTCCTCAACCAGACTTAAAATCATAGCCTCTGGGTTGCAATGATCTAATGCAACCCACCTTCCAGCCTTGGAAGCACTGTGCTCTGTGCAATATTCTGCAATGGTCAGTCCAGTTTGAAAGGAATGTGAATTCCTGGAAGGTCTGCTCCAAATACTAATGCAAAAGTCACAGACTGGTGGCCCACAGACCAAACGTGGCCCATTAGGTTTTGTCATAGTCTTAAAACAAAACACACAAAAAAGGGAATTAGTTATCAACATTTAACGAAGATCTTACATAAAAATTTGGGTCACTGGCTTCTTCTGTAAACAAACGTCTTAACATCTGGTACTATCTAATTCCCGGCCTGCATTTCTGCATCAGCAGGAGCTGGGCAAAGGCTGCTCCCTTCAGACAGGGCACGGCAGCCACAGTTTACCCCAGCCCTTCCCATCACTGCGCTGCCACTACTGTTTGTCTTAGATGGGGCCCGGGTCAGTATTCAAATTACTTGCCTGGCCTCTATAGTGTTCTGAGTTAAACAGAAAAGGAATTTACAAACAGGAAGAGAGCTTTTCTTATCCTTAAGTTCCCATTATTATGCCTTCTCTCTTGTTTCATCCCAAACTAGAGGGAACACTTTCTCCTGACTCGACTCAGCCTCCTGCATTCCAAAAGAGACCATGGAGCAAGACCCCTTTAGCAAGGCCACCTTACCTCTGGGAAGCTGGCCATATTCACCAAAATCAGCTGTGGTGACTTCATGGAGATCTGGCCAATCTGGTTTAGAGCAAGTTTCCCATCAGCAGTTACCACAGTGATATGATCAAGGGATCCTAAAAGAAAAATGAAATAAAGGGTCTTCAAATTCAGAAGGACTTCGGTAGCCCCACATCTAAGTCTCTATCAATTCAGATTCGGCTAATGTTTAGGGATCCCTTACTAATGTGGCAAGATGGTTCAAGGGGCTTCCACAGGAGCAGTGGTGTCATGTGATGGAAAGGGCTTTGAAATGTTGACAAAACTAGGTTGCAACTGCTTACCAGCACCAGGGTAGCCAACAGTCCTGGTCTGCCTGGCCCTGAGCTGTTTCCTGTGACACGTGACTTTGAGAGCTGAGACTGGAAAGAGCTGGTCACCCCTCCAGCAGCACTGCCATTTACTAACATGAAACCTCAGGCAAGTTAGTCATGTTCTCGGTACCTCGGTTTCCAATTCAATTAAAAAATACTTTACAGGACTAAAGTGAGGAATATAACTAAATATAAACAAGCAAGTATACCACAGGCACCAAAAAATAAACATAAAAATAGTTACCACTTATTAGGCCTTTTAGTTTTCACAACTAGGCTGTAACACTATCACTGTCTCCACTTGACACCAGAGAAAGAGACTTGGGGAGGTTAAATGGGCCAAATCACAGAGCTAACCAAAGGAAAAAGCGCAAGAGCCAAGCTCCAACTCAGGTGTGCTTACTTCCAATTCTAATCAAGGCTCTTTCCCTTATCAGTGGAATTCAAATTTGGTTGTGCATCAGAATCCCCAGGGAGCTTTTTCACGTAGATTCCTGGGTCCCACCCCCAGAGAGCCTGATTCTGCAGGGGCTTGGGAGCCTGTGATTTTGGGGAGCTTGTAGTTTTTCTAAAGATCACCACATGATTCTGACATGCAGCCAGGTTTGGAACTGTTCCCTGATACCACCTTGATTTTGGCACTTAGATTCCCTTTAGGAAGAAAAACAAACAAAAAACATAAAACAAAAAACCCCACCAACTATTACCACTTCACTGTTATCCTGGATCTGATCTTTGTCTCTATCTGAATTATGGAAAACCCTGGGCAAAATTTTCTTGTCAAGAAGGCAAGTATATAGTTACAGATGGAAAAGGGGTGTTATTCAAACTCCCTGATTTCCTATGCAAATGAAAACTAAAAGGAAACCTTACCATTCACGTTAAGAACCACTCACAGATGGCTCATTCTGATACACAAAGAGTAAAGGGTCGGGGGCTGGAGGTCAATTTTTTAAACAAATTGGGAGCTGTCCCAGCAAATTGTTGTTAGAATAATGCAGTACCATACCATGGCCCAAAGATCTGATTTGAAGCACAGTACTCAATTCACCATCACAAGATAGAAGGCTGTTGACACCACTGGCTTCAATCTGGAAAAGTCCATGATTCTGAAAACCAGTGACCTGGGTTCAAATACCAACCCTGCCACTTCCTGACTGTGTGACCTTAGGAAGGTCCCTTCAACCTTTTGGGCGTCTGTTTCCTGATTTCTAAATGGGGCATTAAAATCATACTTCTCTCACAGAGTTGTTATGAGGGTTAAATGAAAAAGTTTATGGAAAGCCCTTATAATTGTGTCCTGGTATATGTAAGTGCCCAATAAATGCTATTATTATTACTTCTCAACTTTCTCCTGTATTTTAACCAAACTAACCTACTTACAATTTCTCTAATACAGCCTGTTCTCTCTTGCCTCGGGATCCTTCTACTGAGGATGCCCTTCTCTGCTCAGATAACTCCTGCTCACTCTTTAACACTCAGCTATGATTGTATCTGATCTCAGAAATCCTGTCTGACCTCCTAGGCTGGATTACAAACCCTTTATGAGCTCCTGAGGATCCTATGCACACTTCTACAATAATGGCAACCAATATTTACTGAACACTTCCCATGGCAAGACATGGTGCTAAATGCTTTCTGTAATTTATTTGCTTTCATTATCACAATAACCCTATGAGACAGCTCCACCATTTTACAGATGTGGAAACTGAGGCACAGAGTATAACTTGTCCAAGGTCACAAAAGCTCTTAATAATGGAGCCTGAATTCAAACCCAGGTCTGATCAACTCCAAAGCCATGGTCTTCACCACTCTGCTTTGCTATATGGTTTTACACATGTTGGTTTACTTGTCTATCCCTTCACATTAGGATCTAGGCTCTCGGAAGGTGGGGACAATGTCTTTTCTCTCTGTATCTACAGCACCTATTAATCAGCACAGAATAAGTGCTCAATAATGCTTTGATGAATAAATGAATGTATGGATGGATGGATGAATGAATGAGAGGACAAGAATGAACAAAGAAATAAACCTGTATTTTAGACAACTATTAAAAGCAATCAACTATCTTGGAGACAGAAATTGCTGGTAGATGGACGTGTAAGAGGAAAAGTGCCTGCTGGTTCAGATAGTAATGAAAGATGGTATGGAAGAATCTGGCAAAAAAATAAAATAAAATAAAATAAAAGACTGGCTAAGTCTTTAGCCAGTCTTTAGCCTGTTTCACCCAGTCTCTTCATGGCCCAAATTTCTACACAGAACACTGCACAGACATAACCCTGAAGAGAAAGAAGCAAAGAGGAAATACCAATGGGAGGCCTTCTGAAAACGGATCTTAATTCAGCTTTCCTGATTTGCCAAAAGATCCTTTGCCACAGAAGTCCCAACATGGGCTTTTCAGTACGCAATTGTGGTGGTTCCCACTCCCTAAATCCGTATCGACATAATGCATCAAATCCTTTTCCCTCAATCTGTCCCCAGCGAGAATCTCCCTCAGCCTCATTCCTGCCCCTCATTTTCGCAGAGGTTAACATTTAACAAATTACACTCCCAACCTCTTTCCAGGCCCATCATCTTTTTAAGTTCAACAAGAGTGGAGCTTGCTGGCTAATTTTAAGTATCACATTTCTCCCTGAGCTCCTCTCAAACTGCTCTCTGGTTTCGGCTGCAGAATGTTAACAAGCCAGAAAGCACAGGGGAGACAAAGCACTTTATCAGCTTCATACCTAAAATAATAAGCAAGTTTAAAATAAACAGTTGGGAGAGATTGAATGGCACGCTCTACTGTCAGCAAAGGCAGAAATGCCCCAGTCCAGGGCTGACAAATGACGGAATGGTCTTCTGGTTTCACAATGGATCTCGTCTCTGAACTCTGTATGTTTCTGCTGGTGTTTATAA
Organism: Balaenoptera acutorostrata; assembly: GCF_949987535.1. Classification (NCBI taxonomy): domain Eukaryota; kingdom Metazoa; phylum Chordata; class Mammalia; order Artiodactyla; family Balaenopteridae; genus Balaenoptera; species Balaenoptera acutorostrata. The sequence goes on along the minus strand of NC_080069.1, from coordinate 113,013,576 downwards.
ATGAAGCCGTATACTTTTCACTTGGTTTTCTTAAGAACAAGTTCATGAAATACTTTCTAGTTTCCTTGTGAACTACCCCAAGCAAGATGTGAGTGGGAGCAGTGCAAGCTCCCACAGATACTTTCCGAGGGGGTCCCGGGCTTGACTCTAGGATGATGACAATTTCCAAAAGGCCAATTTAACAGCAATTGGATTTTTCCTGCCTGCCTGCACCATTAGCTGACAACTCACTTCTTCCATCACATCTGCAAACAGTTCTCCTAGACAGTTCTGACATTTCCCACTTAGGAAAGCCACTTTCAGGAAGTTATTAACCCAAACGGAATCTTCCTGGTCAAGCTCAGGGGTACAGAAATGCCTCAGGTGGGCAGGTCTGCAGCCAGTTGGTTCCCAGTAAGCGATAAGAACGGCCAAATAGGACAAATTGGAAAAATCAGACCAAAGATGTCAGTTACTATGAGACTAAATACCTACAAGTGTATTGAGTATAGCAATAATAAAATTCCCACTTTTTGAGAATATTATTCCATGAGAGCAAAGACCATACCTATTTTGTTCACTGTATACCAGCACAATGCCTAGTTCATAGTAGGCAAGTATTTGCTAAATGGATAAATGTAGTGTTAATATGTGCTGGGCACTATGCTAGAACCATTGCACATGTTACCTCATTTATTTACCCGTCCCAAAGCTAGAAGGTAGGAATTAGACAAGGAAACTGAAAACCAGAGAAGTAAAGTAACTGCCCATAGTCACCAATTAGTAAGTGACAAAGCTAGGACTAAAATCCAGCTGTGCCAAAGCAATGTTTTTGCCACTATGCCCCTCTCCAAAACACAGGTTCAGTCACTAACCTGGTGAGGTCCTTATATTGACAGTCTTATTGAAATTATCCTTGAGCGCTTCTATCACCGACTTCATTTCTTCATCCACCTCTTCCAAGCTGATTATATCCTCAACCAAGGTAGTGTTAAGATTCATTCTGGCTTGGGACTGTCCTTTCCCTTTGGCTAGAAAGTCAACATTCAATGAATTAAAAAAACAGCAGCATAAAGAGAGACAATAAACAATGAGTTAAGAAGTACCTACTATGTGCAGGGAAAAAAGCCAAGTGCTGGAAAATTACAGAACATTGTCACTGCCCTAAAAAAGAGCCTACACTTACTGTCAACCTGGGACCCAGCATCACACAAAGCACTTTCTCAGATATTAGTGAAGGCACACGTTTTATAATGAGACACCCAGGTGAAAATATGGCCTATAATGCATACGACCTTTATGACCTTGAGCAAGTTACTCTAGTTCTCTGACATCAGGTTCCTTTCCTATGAAACAGGAATAATATCTATACTGTCAGGTTGCTGCAAGGATACAAATTAAGTAATTCAAATACCTGAAAGAGCACTATCCACATGGCAGACACTCCATAAGTGAATGAATTCCTTATTTTTCAGAAAAATAAACAGAAGATGAGAAAGGTAGAGTGACTTTGCCTAATGTCACAAGGTCATGAAATAGTAAAGACAAGGTTTGGTCCCAGATGTGCCTAATTTTAAACCCATGAACTTTCCATTAAATTGTCTTCATAAAATGTAATTGGAGATACATAAAATATATTAATTCATTTAAAAATGAATCCTAAGACAAGGATATGCAAAGTATCTGATGGCTGGTACAGACAAAAAAAACAACAGTAGTTTAGCAACATTAAACACCACCGGTAGTAGTGACAATGGCTTATATTTTAGAAAGCAACAATACTGAGAACTGAATAAAATTCTAATTTATATCTAAACCATCATAGCGATTTTTCATATGCATCTATAATGTGTATATGCATAGATCACTCCCGTGAGTATTACAAATAGTCTTGCATTTCTTTAAGGAGGATGTGGGAAGGAGAAAAAGAATAAAAATATTTAAATAATATCCTATACTAGTTTATTTATTAAGTATACAACAAATTTTATTGAACATCTACAGTGAGCTAGATCCTGAGCTATTTGTATACCATATTACAGTTTGCAATGCAATTTCAAGTACATTCTTCTTTTAGATATTCAAAGCAGCTCTCTGATGTAGGAAGAACAGAGATTATTATTGTCCCCGTTTTACAGATGAGAAATTTGAGGCACAAGTCATTTAAATGTTTTGCCCAAAGTAACCAACCAGTTAGCAGCAGAGTGATTTTTTTTTTGAACATTTATTTGCTTGTATCACCATCTTGCTTGAAATCTCACTGGTCTTAAGTTAACAGGCTAATGGCTTAGAATTGTCAGAACTGATGAAAGAGGTGAATCTTCAGATTTAGAAACACAAGTTCCAAACAGGATAATAAAAGTAAATTCATACCTACATTTTGTGAATGCAGAAAACCAAGGACAAAGAGATTGTGAAAACAGCCAGAGAAAAGACAAATTATCCATAAAGGATCAAAATTTAGAATAATAGCGACAATAGAAGCTAGAAATAATTTCCAAGAGCAACAACAGAAGCTAGAAACAATGGAAATAATATCAACTTTAGTGTTAAAGCAAGTATGCATGTTAAAAATTTTAAGTTCTGCCTATCAATATTAGAATGGATAAATATTCTTTATGAATGAAATACTATACAACCGTAAGAAGAAAATATCTATAACTACAAAGAAGAATTTAAATGAATCTCACAAACATAATGTTAAGCAAAGAGGCTAGACACAAGAATCCAGACTGTACAGTGCAAAATCCAGATACAATAACATATACTAAACAGTATAACAGATAAACAGATAAACAGTATATCATTAGTAGTTAGATAATAGTTACCTGCAAAGGGTATAAGGTGGTAAGTTACTAAAAGGGAGCAAAAGGGCACTTCTGACATGCTGGGAATGCTCTGGTTTTTGGTTTGGGTGCTGATTACATAAGTAAAAATTATATAAGTGAAAATTATCAAGCTATTTTCTTATGATAGCTGCACTTTTCCATAGGTGCCTTATTTTTATAAAAACATAAAAAAGAAATTAAAAGTAACCACCAAAACAATAAGAAATAGAATGTATACCTTCCAAATCAGCAGAGATGAAAAAAGAAGAATAAAGAAACTTGATTAATCCAACAGAAAGGAGAAAAGAAGAAACAAAGAAAACCTCAATAAAGAGGTAGTACACAATAATAGAAATACAAGTACTCAGACCAAAGAACCAGTTAAAAGTTAGAGATTCTCAGTAAGATTTTTTTTAATCTAGTCATATGTAATATATACAAGAGATTTTACAAAAATATAAGATCACAGAAAGTTTAATGTATGGGCATGAGAAAATTATAACCCTAGCAAATATTAATCAAAAGAAGGCTGGTGTCGTTATATTAATATAAGACAAAATTGATTTTACAACAAAATGCATTATTAGAAACAATGAGGAGCACTTCATAAAAACAGAAAAAATTCACCAGAAAGATATAACAATTCTGAGCTTCAAAACTACTAATGGACTGAAGAAAAATGCCCAGTGGAATTTTAAAATATTTTAAATGACAATAATAAAACTTATGACATAAAAACTTGTAGGAAGTACCTAAAGTTGTATTTATAAATTTACAGCCATAAATGCTTACAAGAAAAGAACAAAAGTCGAAAATTAATGAACTGTCCAGCTCAAAGGATATAAAAAGAACAAGAACATGGGAGGAAGTAAACAATATAGAACAGAAGTCAATGAAGTTTTTAAAAAGAGAGATCAAAAAAATTAAAAGCTCTTTTACTAAAAAGGTGTATAAAATTGACAAACTTCTGTCAAAAATAATTGATTAAAAAAGGGAAGTAGGGACTTCCCTGGTGGTGCAGTGGTTAAGAATCCGCCTGCCAACGCAGGGGACACAGGTTCGATCCCTGGTCTGGGAAGATCCCACATGCTGCAGAGCAACTAAGCCCATGCGCCACAACTACTGAGCCTGCGCTCTAGAGCCCACAAGCCACAACTACTGAGCCCACGGGCCACAACTACTGAAGCCCACGCACCTAGAGCCCATGCCCCGCAACAAGTGAAGCCACAGCAATGAGAAGCCCGCGCACTGCAAGGAAGAGTAGCCCCCACTCGATGCAACTAGAGGAAGCCTGCCTGCAGCAACGAAGACCCAAGTCAGCCAAAAATAAATTAATTAATTAATTATTTTAAAAAAGGGAAGTAGGCACAAATAAATAATACTAAGAAAGAAAAAGGGGACACAGTCACCAAAACAGTAGAGATTTTAATAATCTTAAGAGACTATTATGGGGCTTCCCTGGTGGCGCAGTGGTTGAGAATCTGCCTGCTAATGCAGGGGACACGGGTTCGAGCCCTGGTCTGGGAAGATCCCACATGCCACGGAGCAGCTGGGCCCGTGAGCCACAGCTACTGAGCCTGCGCGTCTGGAGCCTGTGCCCCGCAATGGGAGGGGCCGCGATAGTGAAAGGCCCGCGCACCGCGATGAAGAGCGGTCCCCGCACCGCGATGAAGAGTGGCCCCCACTTGCCGTAACCAGAGAAAACCCTCGCACGAACCGAAGACCCAACACAGCCAAAAATAAATAAATAAATAAATAAAGTAGCTATTAAAAAAAAAAAAAAAAACGAGACTATTATGGACAACTTTATGCCAAGAACTTCCTATAAACATATAATTTACTAAAACTAACTCAAGAACAAAAAGAAAATCGGGGAGTTCCCTGGTGGCCTAGTGGTTAGGATTCTGGGCTTTCACTGCCGTGGCCTGGGTTCAATCCCTGGTCAGGGAACTGAGACCCTGAAAGCTGCATGGCGTGGCCAAAAAAGAAAAAAAAAAAGTATTCCTATTCACCAGCAACCAAATAGAACACACAATTTTTAAAAAGATATAAACTTAAAACAATGAACTTCTATAAAATAATACAGAATATATTTATGACCTTAAGGTAGGGGAAAATTTCTTGAAAAGGAAAAAAAGAGTACTACTCGAAAAAGATTGATAAACTGGTCTACATTAAAATTAAGAACTTCTGGGCTTCCCTGGTGGCGCAGTGGTTGAGAGTCTGCCTGCCAATGCAGGGGACGTGGGTTCGAGCCCTGCTCTGGGAGGATCCCACATGCCGCGGAGCAACTGGGCCCGTGAGCCACAACTACTGAGCCTGCGCGTCTGGAGCCAGTGCTCCGCAACAAGAGAGGCCGCGACAGTGAGAGGCCCGTGGACCGTGATGAAGAGTGGCCCCCGCTCACCGCAACTAGAGAAAGCCCTCGCACAGAAACGAAGACCCAACACAGCCAGAAAAAAAAAAAAATTAAGAACTTCTGTTCACTAAAAAAACACTGTGAAAAGGCAATTGTTATCAGCAATACATATATATATGCAGAAGTCTTATCTTTAGAATACATTAAAATTCTTACAAGTCAATTTTTTAAAATGGGCAAAAGACTGGAAAGAGGATATCCAAATAACCAATAAACAAATAAAAGGTGCTCACCATCATTATTCATCAACGAAATATAAATTAAAACCATAATGAGATATAACTGCACACCCATCAGGATGGCTAAAATTAAAAAGGCGGACCATACCAAGTGCTCACAAGGATACAGTGGGTATTTAGCAAATAGAAAGCTAAAACACTCTGGGAAGGAGTGTAACCTGACATGACTACTTTGGAGAATTGTATGTTCTGAAACTGAACTGAAACTGAATATATGCATAACCGAAGGCTCAGCAATCCTCCTCTTGGAATACACCCAACAGAAAGGCATACATATGGGCACCAAAATGCATGTTCATAGCAGCATTATTTATTTTAGCTCAAAACTGGAAGCAATTCAAATATCCATCAACTATAGAAAACACACATAAATCGTGGTATACGCATTCACTGGGGTACTATAAAGAAATAAAAATGTACCAACAACTACTACAGGCAACAACATGGACAAATCTCACATGTAGATTGCTATCAAAAGAAGCCAGGCATGAAAGAATACATCTTGAGTTCAAAAAGGGCAAAACAAATCTGTGGTGGTAAAGTCAAGAGAGGGGGCTGTCTTTTGAAGGGTAACAACTGAAAAGGACATGAGGGAAGCTTCCAGAGTACAAGTGACGTTCTATATCTTAATCTGGGTGATGGTTACATGGTTGTGTTCACTTTGTGAAAATTCACTGAGCCACACACTTACAATTTATGTACGCACTTTTCTGTGTACATCACTCAACTTACTTTAAAAAACATCATATACAAAAGTGACAAAAATGATGATAGCCTAGAAATAAACCTGATTAAAGAACTGTGCAAGACCTTTATGGAGAAAACCTGACAATATAAGTTTCATAGAGAAGAGCAAAAGGCCAAGAAGAAGAAAAAGAAAAAGCTAGCGTGTTGTGAGGGGAAAGATTTGTACCACTAGATTCAAGCATGTGAATTCAGGCATTAAGGAATTTAGTGCAGGGAGAGATGAGTAGTTCAACACATCAAGAACTCAGATATAAATCATACATATAAAGAAACCTGACATATGACAGAGGAAGCATTACAAATCTGGGAGTAAAGAAGGGCTACTCAATAAGTGAGGTTGACACACTTATTACCCATTTTAAAAAGAAATAAAATTAGATTCCCTACCTTACATCATATTCAGAAATAAATTCCATATGGATTAAAAACCCAAATGTGGAAAGTAAAAACCTTTAAAAGATTTAGAAGAAAATACAGAAGAATAGCTTTATGACTTTCAGATAGCTGAGGGTTTGTTAAGTAAGACAGAAAAAGCAAAAATGATAAAAGAACTGAAAAATATGACTACATTGAAACTTATGTTCAATGAAAGACATCATAAAGTAAAAAGGCAAAGTAGATACTTGCAACATATACAATCAACAAAGGATTAGCATTCCTAATATAGAAAGAATCCAATAAATCTAAAGGAAAACGTCAAACAACCAACTTTTTAAGAGGCAACCAAAGAAGACAAAAACTGAAGAGCCAATGAAATATGACAAGATGCTGCTTACGCGCTGCAGCTAACGTCTAGCGCACTAGAAGACTGCAATGCTGTGGGCGTCAGGAGACCTGGATTCCAGTTCTGCCACTAACTCGATATGACCATGGGCAAACGTCTTACATACGGACCTCAGTTTCCTCATTTGCAAAACGGTGAGATCTGTGCTTCACTAGGTAATTAGAAGAATTTCTTCACTGGATAATTACAATTCCTTCAATGGATAATTATAAGGATCAAATTAAATTATTAAATGTATGTGAATTTAAAACAATATAATGCAACCTATAGATCAAAAGTTATTAACCGACTATAAGGCTTCTATGCATTAAAGCTCTTTTGGCAACTTGTTAATTTTCCTATTAACAGAAAAGGAAAAGGTCTGCATGAAACCATAAAAGAAAAGCAGTGGGAAAAATATTCAGTAGGGTATTTCAAGCACCATCCTTAGGAGTGAACTCCCTGACCCACCACTGCAAATAGCAGGTCTGCTTGACAATTTTCTGTCACTCATTCATTCCTTCAACAAAATTTTTTGATACATACTATGTGTCAGGCCCTGTTAGTTGCTAAACAAGAAAGTCATAGACCTCACAGAGTCCAGTATGGAAGACATAACAAACAATAATTAACTAATTAATGAGTGCTGTGCTTAAGTACATCAAAGGTAAAGTGACAGTGTGCACAAATGCATGTAACAAGGGACCTGACCCAGCCTAAGAGGTCAGGGAAGGCTTCCCTGAGGAAGCGACATTTAAGCTGAGACCTGAGTTGTATCAAGGTCTCATTCTTGGATGACACAAGCCATTAAGATCAACCATCTAAATCCACGGCTCTAATATCTCCTCACCCAACAACCTTCTGCTTTTAATATTATTTCCAAAGTAGATCTTCCTATAAAGAGAAGGCATGTTGATCCCTGCCACAAGTATTCTGATTTGCTTGGCACTTATACCTCTAATTCTAAATCTAAAAGAAATTAGGCATTTTCTGAGCCATAATAACAAAAGAGGCAGCATGGCAATGAGAAAACAGGTTCTAATACCATCTCTGTCCCTGTGACCTTTTAAGCTAATCAACGGAACCACCTGAGATACCATTTCCTCATGAGGCATGGGGAGAAATTCAGAACATCTCTGAGATCCCTTCCAGCTATGATAATTCAAGGGCTAAATATAAGACAGGGGTGAGGAGGTCATGCCTCTACCTTTGGCTTTCTTGGTAGCGAAATGACGGATTGGTACAGCTGAATAGGCCAGGTATTGCCCGTGGTCATTCTGTCTTCCACTCACTGTCTTCAGCGTAACTTCTGAAACAGGTCTGGTCAAGGCTGCAAGGGAGTTGCAAAAGGCAGGGTGGACCAAGCGGAAGCACCTTAAACCCAAGGCCATGACTGAAGACAATTCTTGTGAACACCCACTAAAAAGAACAAGACAAAAAGGAGATCAAAGTAAAACAGACCCTATTACAACTTCAGAAAATAATCTGTACCAGTTAGCAAGCAAATCCTATCAGCAGAGTCTATCAATCAGTTTTGAGTATGTGCTAGGTAACTTAAATACATTATCCCTAATCCTCCTCCCAACATCTGTACAACTTAATATGATTAGCCCTATTTTATACTACGAAGGAACTGAGGCTCATGGAGACTTAAGTAACTTGCTCACAGTCTGTAGGACTCCAAATCGCCATGCTCTTTCCACTACAGCAAATGCCCCTTAGCACACAGGGAACAGAGTTAAGTAAATGCGCAGCAGACTAAATCCTTAATGATGGTAATTAAACCTTTATAGGAGAAAAGGCACAAAATCTTGATACAGTTATACTATAAAGAGGAAGGGCAGATCACTGGAAGAAGACTTTAAACTAAATAAAATCATTTCAACAGGCATAAAATGACTGGAAAATTCACACAACAGCATTTAATTAAAATTCTCTTTGGTTTCTTATGCACCGATTACCAATTAGAATGCACTTTACTGTGAGTCTGAAGCATGGCTGAGGTTTGAGGTCTTCCATGTTATAGAACTAAAGTTCTGGGAAATGCCACCCTCCTTGGTGTTAACACAAGTTACACATTATACTTCAGAGGGCTTTGACCATGGAAAAGATGCTAGAGCCTACAGCTACCTCTGGGATAGAACACAGTTCTAGTTTACTGGCAAATGTAGCATTAATAGCTTCTGCCAGGAATCTGGCTATTATCACTCAGCTAAAAATTAAGCACAATTAGCATCAAATACTTGGAAGCTACCATCTTTGAAAAACAGCCCCAAATCTCATTAAAAAAATAACAAATCTCATCCTAGAATTCTGATGCAGTATAACAGACTGAATAAGAGCATGCATTTTGTAGTCAGAAGACTTGGAATCCAATCCCATCTCCACCACTAAATGGTGACTAAATGCCCCTGAACCTCTCCGCACCTTGATTTCCTCAACTGTAAAATGGAGATAATTATAGTTATTTCCTAGGTTTGGGAAGAATAAATAGGTTAATGTAAGTAAAACACTTGGCACAGTCTCTAGCAGACAGCAGAAGTTCCCCAAAAGGGTACCTATTGACAGCTGTCACCTTTCCTTTCAAAGACTTCCATGCCAGGGTCAGACACAACAAAGAAATCGTACATGTCATTACTAAAGTACAAGGAAGCCTAGAGTCAGTCACATCTGGATATAAATTTCAACTTTGGGCAATTGATTCCACTTACTGGGCATCATGTTCCCCCTTTGCAAAATGAGAAAAATAATCCTGCTCTTAAAGCAAAATGAGATAGTGAATGCATATTAAAAACCTAGTAGAGTGCCGGGAATATAGTACCTGTTTAATAAAAGCTGGCTATCATTACCACTATTTTTTTAAAGAAAAGCAAATGAGTTGCACAAAGGCAAAAAACTTCTCCCGATGGAATTTTTAATAGCAAGAGATGCTAGATGTCAATGATGAGTGTGTGGACGTCAGTAAAGACAGAGCTAGATAAAAAAATAAAAAATCTTCCCCTTTTACATTATTAATGCCTACTGTTAATGGAGGTCAGGCCTGGGCTGCCTGCTTTACCCATATTATTCATTTAATCCTCTCAAAAATGCCACAAAGATAGTATAATAATCTCCTTTTTATAGATGTAGAAGCTGAGGCTCAAAGAGACTGTCACTGACCAAGGGCATGGAGCTAATAGTTCTGCCCTGTAGCAGCAAAACTGTTCACAGAAATGTGCCTCTAAGTGAGGTTTCTATATCTAGGTTTTTGCCTAATATAGCCAATGCCTAACCCACACTTACATCCAAATATGGCTGTATAATATAGTGTTTTTTTTTTTAATCTACAGGGTCTCAATCTGGCTGTTTCACTAAGACAGGTTTCCTGGTGTTCCTGTTGCAGGTCACAATACCAATCCACAAAGCAACAGGAAATCAAAATGGTTTAGAAATAAACAACCTTTGACAGAAAACGCACCCAAAAGCAGACCCGGTACACGTGAACCGGAAGACGACTCTATAAATAAACCACACTGCTGAAATGCTTAAGGCGTAGATTTTAATTGCACAGAAGTCAGGAAACTTCAAAGTGGAAGGTCAATAAAGGCAATCCCTTGGACCCTTTACCTTAAGAACATGCATATTAACACTCAGTTCAGCAGAGAAGTAAGGTCGAGGAAAGGAACCATTATGGGAGCCCAAGTATTATACAACAAAATTAACCTACACTCAGAAAAAAAAATGCAGCAGGAAATATATGACCTTTGGATGTGGTCTTAAACTGGAATCTCAGTCTGCCCATTTACTAGCTGTGTGACCTTAGGGAGATCATCAGCCTCTCTGAGCTACAGTTTCCACTGCAACTTTCTCATGGTGATATTAATGAGCCTTTAAAAAGGTAATTATAACAATAATAATGAAACAATAGCTTATAATCATATAGTGATAACTATGTGCCAGAAACAATTCTAAGTGATATATTGCATATATTAACTCATTTGAGCTTCATGATAACCTAGGAGATAAGTACTTATTATTATAACCATCTTATGGATAAAGAAACAGAGGCACAAGATAAATAATTTGCCCAAGATTTTATTTCAGGCACTTTTGTTCCAGAGTCTGTGCTCTTAACCACTATCCTAGGTTGTGTACATAAGGCAGTATAATTACTGGCATTATTTTTCCAACTGTTGAAACATTTTTTAAAACTACTTGAAGCACATATTCTTTATCCAAAGTCGAAGTTCTCAAAACTTGAATTTTCCTGTTTTTTCATAGAAGGTGCACTTTAATTTTGTAAAGAAATAGATGAGGAACACAAAGTCCTGGTTTATCCACTGTCCCAGCAACCTCTACCAATCCAGCTGTATATTAGTTTATGATATGTAGACTTTTATAAATGTGGGTGTGCACACACGCAGGCCCTTGTTTTATATAAAATACTTTCACGTGTTACCTGGTTCTCACAGTAACCAGGGTTGTGATAATCACCCACATTTTACAAATAAGCAAATTGATATTTCATTTCCTTCAATACTCTTCCTGCTCCAGGGTCTTCAAAAATACTGTTGAATCTGCTTGGAATGATCTTCCCTCACCTCTTTAATGAACTACCGCACACTTTCCTTTCAGATTTCAGCTTAAGCATCACTTCCTCAGAGGATGCCTTCCTTGGCTCTCTCCTCTAGCCCAACAGGTCAAACGTCCTATAGCCCACTTTCATAGCACCTGTACTTTTTCATAGCACTTACTTTAACAATATCAGTTAATATTTGTGTAGTTATTTGATCATTGTCTAATTCCCTCCGTAAGACTATAGGCAGTACAAGGACTAATCTATGGTTGTCTTGTTCACGGCTGCATCCCCAGCCCCTACCACAGTCCTGAACACAGGAGACACTGAATAAATGTGAAGAATCCATGAGCGAAAGTCTATAAAGATTAAGTCCTTCCTCCAGGTCACGATGCTGGCACCAAAACTGAAATCTAAGCCTCAGACAGTAGGTCCTAGGCTCTACTTCCCACTGCTTCCATTATCTCTTGGTTTGCCAGATTTTTCACTTAGAGATAATAGGGCATGTTCTCTAAATTCACTGCCATGTGAAGGCATTTATAGTATCTGACTTTATGCAGGATCATGTCCCTGGCACAGCCAAAGGAAGGATGAGACACTTTAACAAGTGGAGAAAGAGCTTTTGCCTAAGAGCTAGGAGGGCTGGATTCCACTATTCCTATCTCATCACTCCCTGCCAGCCATCCTTTTTAGACTCATAACTGCCCTGTATTCAAAAAGCACTTGTGGAAGCTCTGCTGATGACCTGAGACTTGTATCAAGTCATTTCTTCTACTTAGGTTTTCTTTCCTCAACTATAAAACGAAGGGTCAGACTAGGTTTTCATTCTTTCTAACTATAAAGCTCTCCAAGATTCTGAGAATGCAAGAGAGTGGGGTGACAGGAAAAAGGCATCAAACTTAGAGAAGACCTGGGAAAGAGTGCTGGTTCCAGCACTTCCTAGGTATGTGACCTTCGATAGGTCAAAATCTCTGGGCCTCAATTTCATCTGTAGATGACAATAATATTTATCAGGGTTATCAGGACGATCGAATAAGAGCTGCAGAAGCACTTTGTAGATACAGAAGGGCTATTCAAATGACAACTGTTTTGCCACTGGGCCGCACAGAGTAATGGTTAAAAGTTGAGGCTTTGAAATTTGGGCGCCATCACTCACTAGCCACGTGACCCTGATGAAGTTATTTCTCTGAGCTTCCCTTTCTCCAGCATGGGGGATTAAAAATACCTACTCCCCTGGGAGTAAGGGGCGCGGGTTCGATACTTGGTTGGGGAAAAGATCCCACATGCGACGCGGCCAAAAAAATAAATAAAGGGTCTGGACTTAATTCTGTAAAAAAAGAAAAACCTACCCCCAAAAGATTGTTATGAAAATTAAATGCTCCAGCCAGGTAGCTGCCACTATTTAGTAAGCCCCGCCTCCCATCCTGGAAGTTCCTAGCTGATGAGATGAGCCCCGCCCCCAGACTCGCTCTGATCAGCAGGTCCCGCCCCCAGCCGTAAAGGTCAAGCCGGATTCGAATGGAACGCGTCCGGGTGTTCAGTCCCCCAGAGGTCCTTGAGTAGAGATCTCTGGCACCCGGGCCCCGCGCGCGCCTCGAGGCCGTGCCGAGGCCACTCACCAGCTAGCGCCCAGTCTACTAGGAAGACTCGCACAACGGCGGCGACGGCGGCGGCGCGGGCGTCGTGACGTCACGGGGCGGGCCGGCGGCGCAGGCGTAGTGCGTCACGGGCGGCCTGGCAGCTGGCGGCGCAGAGGTGGACGCGTCTGGAGGGCCATCTGACCGCGGAGTCGGGGCTTGCTTTGGGGGCATGAGCCGAGGGGACTACGCCGAGGTGACGAGGTGAGTCCGGCCGCGACGAGCCCCTGCACCTTAGCGCCGGCCCCGCGAGGGGCTCCCAGAGGAGGCTGCCCTAGAGAGACGGCTTCTCAGGCCCCGCCCCGGATTGTCCCGCTGCTGGCCCGGAAATAACAATCCGAGTAATGACCCATCGCATCTGGGAATTCGCGGCCAGGGATCGGGAAGCCGAGATTCCAGGCTTGACCCCACCGTTACCATTAGCTTTTAGGAACAAGCGCCTGCTTCTCTGCTCTTCAGTTTCCCCAAATGACTGTTCGTGGCTTCCAGGGTCGTTGTAGCTCAGCGGGGGAGGGGGGGTGGGCGGGAGCGTTTTGTGAATTCTGTGAATATAAGAGGTTGTCGCCATTGCGAACCCAAAGGATTTTGATTGTCGTATGGCATCTTGATCACTTACCACACTTTACCGTTCCTCAAAAAGTGCTGTGCCGAGCTGTCACGTGTATTGTCATATTTAAGCCTCATAACAACCCTTGAGACAGGGATAATTATAACTTTTGTAGGAAGGAGGAAGAAACTGAGGCTCCGAGTGGGGAAGTGGCTTGTTTCATTCATTCATTCAGTAAATACTGAGTACCAGCCAGGAGCCAGGCAGTGTACTAAGTGCCGGGAATAGAATCATCAAAATAGGTAAGGCCCTGCCCTCCAGTAACTTACATTCTAGTGAGGGAAACAGAAGATAAAATAGTATGTGACACATTGAGCTAGTATTATGTGGAAAGAAAAAGGTAGCTGTCATAGAGACTAACCAGATGCTCTGCTCTATTAGAGAAAGCTTTTCTGAGGACGGGACACTTAAGGGTCAATCATGACTTTCTAAAGTCACAAAATAACTGGGTGCAAAAGCCTGGATTTGAGTGCCTATCTTTTGGCCCCATATCCTGCACTCTTCCCACTAAAAATGGTTCCCTCGTGTGATACTATTTCCTGTTGGTATTAGTATCAGAAGGTTCTATCATTCAAGTCTCATCTCAAATGTCATCTCCTATAGAGGTCTTCCCATTCCACTAATTCTAAAGTAGTCCATCCCTAGACTTTGTCAAATCCCCTTGCTTAACTGTGTTTGAGGCACTTATCACAAATTACATCTTGATTATTTATTTTGCTTTTGTCTTGTCCTGCCCCTCTTCCAAATATAAGCATCCGGAGGGCAGAGACCTTGCTTGTTCACTGCTCGGTCCCCAGTACCTAGACACTGCCTGGAAAATAGAGGCTCTATAAACATTTTTTGAATGAATGATCTGTAAGTAGAAGGAAAGGAAAGGACAAAATATTTCTCCTCTCCAGTTTCCACACCTGGGATTCTATTTATGCCTGTTTTACCTTTCTCCCAGGAAGTAGGAGCAAGAGCTATGACTTGTTCATCTCTCTATTTTCAGCACATAGCCCAGGGTTTAGCAGTTATTAGTTGCTTGTCTCACGTTATGGAACAGATTGAACATGTGAATGAGAGAGGAAGAAAAATACCCTCATGTGTGGAGGTAGATAAACACATTTAACAAACAATTACCTTAGGGGCTGCTATGTGCTAGCCTGTGTAAGCTGCGCTGAGTTGAATAAGAGGTAATGGCAGTGTTCAGTATGTCAGCTGTTGTTACTAAGACACAGTTCCTGCAACACTGATCTCGGAGGCACTTCTGGTTTTACAGGACATGTTTTCTCTAGCAGGAAGTTCTAAAGTCTGTCACAGCCTGCCATCTTCGCAGCCCTTTTAGTTTTCTTCCTCTACCACATTATACATTAAAGCTTTATTTTACATCTGTTGTGTCACTTTTGGTCTTCTCAGCAACTCTGAGTTATAAGTAGGGCAAGGTTTATTATGTAGAGGTGAGGAGACTGAAGCTAAGAGTGAAGTGACTTCCAATGGAAATGCCAAAATCTGAAACCAGGCCTTCTGACTGCAAGGTTTTTGCTCGTTACGTTACCGTCTCCATCGTAACCCTCATCCTCCTTTTGTGGCTGTGAGATGAGACATTTCAGGAACTAAGTCGGTAATAGTTTAAGCTAAAATTAATTGAATGCTTCTTAGGTGCCATGCGTTTATTGTTCTTAATTTTTTTTTTTTAATATTTATTTATTTATTTATGGCTGTGTTGGGTCTTCGTTTCTGTGTGAGGGCTTTCTCCAGTTGTGGCAAGCGAGGGCCACTCCTCATCGCGGTGTGCGGGCCTCTCACTATCGCGGCCTCTCTTGTTGCGGAGCACAGGCTCCAGACGCACAGGCTCAGTAATTGTGGCTCACGGGCCTAGATGCTCCGCGGCATGTGGGATCCTCCCAGACCAGGGCTCGAACCCGTGTCCCCCGCGTTGGCAGGCAGACTCTCAACCACTGCGCCACCAGGGAAGCCCCTGTTCTTAATGTTTTTGGTGTGTTAACTCAGTGAATCTGCATAGCTGTTTATTATCCCCATTTTACAAATGAGGAAACTGAGACAGAGTGGTTACGTAACTTGCCCACCGTTACAGAACTAGTAAATAATGGAACTGGAATAACTACGGAGCAAGTTAGTCTCTTCTTCCCAGTGTCTCCCAAAATATTAGACATGATAATAGCTAATTGGTTACTTACTATTATTCTTCCCCACCCATACCCTTAAGTGTCATTAAGACTCACTTTCTGGTGGTTTCCAAGGCTTATTTTGGGTGACGGTTGTTGAACTGGAGTATGATGTAGTAGTAGAGACTTTGGCCTCCTGCCCAGTCCGCCTCTGGCTTCAGAAGAGAAAAACTAGTTTCTACACACAGAACCACACCCCTTTCACCTTAAATGGAAGCTTTTGCTCTCTGGCTGCCGGAGGAGCTGTCCCAAGGGAACTGGTGCTGGGGCCCTGTTTGTGGAATAACTGAAGCCTCTGAAGGACTGCCCAGGGCATGCCCTCCTTGAATAAATGTTTGTTGAATTGAATTTGAAGTCTCATGTTCACAACATGTTGCTCCTTTCCTGTCTGAATGTTCACATTTCCTTTAGTATTTCGTAGAGATTGATGGAAGCAGAAACCAAAACTCTTCCCCTGGAGAATGCATCCATCCTTTCGGAGGGTTCCCTACAGGAAGGGCACCGGTTATGGATTGGCAACCTGGACCCCAAAATCACAGAGTGAGTCTAAGATATTTTAATTCATTACCTACAAAATTGGGATGCTTGTGGTGAGGACGTTCAGAAGCATTTTCAAGGGATATAGGCTATATTTTGGCCCTTTTATTTATGTTTTAATTATCTTTGAAGGGAATATGTTGTTTTAGCCTGTCATCTTGTCATTTTTCTTACATTTGGACTCTTCTACTGCATAGACACAGACTTGGATACCCTTTAAACCATATATTACTAGTTTTTCCTGCTTGCCTAAGATGTTCTCCTAATTTTCAACTATTTCGAATCCTTGTACCCAGTGACTAGGAAATTATTTCCTAAAACCAGCCATGGGCATACTTTCGTTCCCCAAAATGAAGGAACAAGCAGAAGAAGTATCAGTATTTTCACAAAAAGGCAGAGAGGTACCACTTGACTCTAATTCATGTTAAGCAGCCATGGAACCAAGGAAAGTCAGAAGGAATCTTAGAGATAGCCCAGTCACTTTGGTTTTCATTCATTCGTTAAATGATTTGAGTGCCTACTGTGTGCCAAGTGCCATGCTAGGCAGTTTTCAAAGTTTCTAAATCTGAGGAGCCTTGTCTTATTAAAGTACAGAACCTAGATATAAAATAAAAGCTCAGAGTTGCTCTGATTAAAGGGAGGACAAGGTATACCCAGTGCCTTTGGGCAGCAGTCACCCTTTCTTTGGCAATCACTTATAGGACTCGTGGAGCACCCTTGAAGGACTCTGATATTTTCCAGCTGTTTTGTCCTACAGCAGAGGAAACTGAAGCCCAAGAGATGGAAGTGCCTTGTCCGTGGTGACAAAGCTAATTGAATTGTCTTGACTCCCCACTCTTTCCTTTGTGGATGTTATAGTGGAATGAAATTCCTTAGCAGAGAGAATTGAGAGGTTTTTCCTTCCCCCAGTCGTTCGGTAGGGGCAGGTGGTGGTTGGTGGCAGGATAGCCAAGTGTGAGTGCATTGAGCCATTTGGGGTCAATACTTAAAGCAAGCATGGGTTACAGCCTCGGTCCTAGAAGTTATTCCCTGTGGAATAGTGTTAAAAGCAAGGAGAGAGGAAACAAGGGAATCTGCTTGTTGGAGTCTGGGGTGAGAGGAGGTGTATAACAGGGTTGGGATTATGAGAGAGGAAAGAGATGTAAACTAACATATCAGGATCATGACAGAATGTTCAGTTCTTAAACCTGCTCAAGCTCAAATTGGCTAAGTGCAGACACTGTTGGGTCCCTCTAGAAATTATGATGGTATTTAAGGTGTGTTGCCCCCTAATTATGTTACCTTGGTCACGAGGGCCCTTAAATATAGACTGCATTTATTTTGGCTCTCTTTATGACTTATGGCTTTGAGGATGAATATGTGAACCTGCCCAAGCTCTCAGTTAATGAGGGAATTAAACAGAGAAGCTGTTTCCATCATCTAAAACCCAGGCTGTGAGAGGATGCTCCCAAGAGTGGCTTCCATTCCCACCGCTTCTTGTCTGAATGGAAATCTGGAGCGTGGAAACAATGCTCATTGTTTTAGCTGCGGTGCCCTGTAATGATACTCGTGTTATAATTGTATCCTGCTGCTTGACAGGAAGGTTCACATGGGCATCTGCCACCTCAGTTTATGTCATAAGTGGGAGTATGTGAATGTTTTCTTTAGTTAGAGCATTAACAGGAACATGGAATCAAAAACTCTCCCACTGGTATCTCTGCTCTTCTCATACCAGGACAAAGGTGGACATCCAGTACTAGACTACAGATCAGGGCCTTGCTGGCTCCACCTGTGACTTCCCACCTCTGTGTCACCAGAGGTCATTTCTACTGTAGTTCATCTATGGATTCCTTGTCTTAAAATATTTTCTCGATAAACAAACTGATTTATTAAATTTCTTCTTAATGACATAACCACCAATTGTAGCTTATGGTTAGCATGAAATGCATAGTGTTACTTCATTTAATTTACTTAATTACAGCAAAGAAACCTAATATTATAGTAAGGTAGGTCTCATCTTGTAGAAATATGTGATTTTCTTCCAAGTTTTTGAAGTACATAAACTTCTGGATTCTGTTCCTTTCAAGATGTAGGTAACGATGGACCTAGACTAATTATTAAAATACAGTCATTCCCAAACATTGAAGGGCTACATGATGAAACTTGTGTGAACATGTGTACCCAGCTTGTAGTCCAATCTCAGAAAATATTATTTGAATCCAAATCTCTAAAGTTCTAATGACTCTTGACAGAAGTTTTTTAAAGAAAAAAACCTTTTCCACTCAGTTTTTCAAAGTTTATTTCATAATAATTCTATTCATCTTATGTGTGTGTGTGCCTGTTACTAATCTGAGTTGTGCTCAAGTTATAGTAGGATATCCATCAGCCTCTTCTCAACAGAATACGCATTATTGACTGACTGCCTAGCACCCTGGTACTCTGTTCAGTTTGTAGTTGCAATACTGACCATTTTAGGACCATGTTACATGCCAGGAATATCTGTATAACTAAATAGATCTTAGAGATCTGGATTTAAGGGAATGATGACATACTCTTATTTATGGAGGTAGCAGATTCCAAGCCTGTGTTCTTTCCACTATATTTGGATTCCTTTCAACTATATTGTACCTCATAATTCTTACCTATAAAGTGAGACTGTTCAACTAAATGCTCTGGAAATGTCTTCTAGCTCTAATATTTCATTAGTTCCTCTTATTTAAGCTTGTAACAATCTTGTGAGGCAAGTAGAGCAGACAACATTTCCCTATTTTATAAGTAAAGAAAGGTAAAGGGAGTTGACTCAGTTCACTTAAGTACTTAATGATAGGACTAAGTTCCTGGCACCTAATATAGGGCTCTTTGCACAAATATTCTAACAATCCATGTAACTGGACAGTCATAACCTAAAGTATTCTATTCTAAATTTTTCATTGTAAGGACTTCCTTTAAATGTTATGGGGCCCAGTCTAACTGTAAGAGTAAAAACAACAACTTTAAATATCATTACTAGTGCCGTCAGTAGAGAAGCTGAACAAATTAATGTCTTTAGACATCTATTTTCCATACCATGGTTTCTTCTGAAAGGGTTAGTACTGCTTTCTTTTTTAAATAGTAAATGTGCTGTATAGAAAGCCAAATTAGTAGCCACTGCGTTATGCATAAGGAGAAGTATGAGAGAGAACAAAGCCAGTAGAAATTCTAAAAGAAAGAACATTCTAGATGGAGGGTGAATCATAAATAAAGGAATATAAGCAGGAATAAGAAGTATTGTTATGGATGAGTCGAATATCGGGAAGACCTTTTTGACTGAAGGGGAGGTTGAGTACTAAACGATAATGAAAATAGTAGTTGGAGAGAGAGAATGCTATCAGATTAAGACAGGATCTATAAAATTTATTCAGACAAGTTTGAATTTCACGTAGAAGAGACTCGTGGGTATTTGGCAGGAGACCAACATCATGAAAGTGATGTTTTAGTAGGAAAATCAGACATCAGTATTTAGGATGAACAGGAGGGGCAAAGACTAAAGATGAAGATTAGCTGCGGACCTGCCATTAATATCACCTAGATAGAGACAGTGAACTTGGAGGCCACTGGGTGGAGTCTGCGAGATGAAGAAGGTGACTGAAGAGGAGTGGAGAGCTAAAGATGATCCTGATGTCTCTTGCCTGAGAAATGGAAAAGAATCATGTCCACACCATCCAGCGGAATAGCTGGAAAGAGGCATAGTTTGTGGAGAGGAGGAGGTCAGGACTGGCATGTATTAAGTAAACTTAAAAGCAATGGAGAGCCACCTGGGGGGAAATGTCCTTCTGATGCAGACTTTCAGAGCTAAACTCAAGGGATTATAAATGCATGAGCATGTAAGAACAGAGTGTTTCCCCCTGAAGACACCCCCGCTTCCCTCTCAGCCCATTCCTTGTTTTTCCTCCATGACCTGTGCTGCTTCTCATGCATTGATTTGCATAAAACAGCCTTTACCCTTTGCTTATTTAAATTTGAAACAAAGTAAGACCATTTAAAAACATATAAGGCATAGAACATAAAGACCCACCACATAATAATTTCTGTAAGTTTATGAAAAAAAAATTTCTCTGAAACAAATTGTGCATTAAAAAGAATTTTAAATGTCATTTCGTTGGCTTCCCAGTACCTACAACATCACATTAAGATTCCCTCCTGCACACAACATCTTTCACAGCCTGTCCCCTGCCTGCCTTTCAGCCTCTTCTCTTACTGTCTAAGAGCCCCCACTGTCTGCCGATGGATCAGTCTTCTTCACCTTTATGTCTTTACACAGGGTATTCACTAACTGCCACCTTCCCTGCGCAGTTGGTCCTCTTCATCTGTGTGCTCACGTACATACCTCTGTGTGCAAGCTTCACACTGTTTTAAAATTGTTTGATTACATCTCCCTCTCCTCGAACCAGAATCTCAGGTCTTTGAAGACAGAGACTTAGTTGTATTCATTTGGATAGTCCAAGTGCCTAATATTACAATTCTTGACACATTTGTAAGTGTCTGTCTTAACCTAATCTAATTCATATAGACTAATTCCCTCTGTGCCATTAGGCAGGAAGGCCATTTTAAAGGCCCATTACAGAAAACACTGATTATGTTGCAGAAATATGTATGGGACCGGTGTACTAATTCTCCGGCTCCTGCAGGCTGCAGGGCCCACATTTTCATTAAGTGAAGCAAGGCTCTGATGAGTAGTGAGCTCTCCCATACTTCAGCAGCAGATGAAAGTGCTTGCAGATGTGAAAGCAAGATTCTTCAGGCTTTTTTCACTATCAGAGCTTGCAGTCCCCATCTCCAGGAAGCAAAATAGTAAACATTTCATTCCTTTTGTTTCGGTGTTCCGATAATTTCAAGAAATTATCAAACAAGGAAAGAAATCCTGGAGCAGTTGAAAGACACGGACCTAAGCAGATGTTCCTGGAATCTTAAGGTCGCACTTCTCGGGCAGAACGCATTTGTTAGCTTTTCAAAGAATAATCTGTCGGAGTTTTTTTTTTCTTCTTTCCCTGAGTAAATTAAAATTCATTTCCTAGGAAATGCCGATCGCCTTACCTTCCTGCTATTAAGCAGAATGGAGTTAATGAAAAGATGACCGGCCCACCGTAGCCCTTAGGTTGTTTTTTTTTTTTTTTTTTTTTTTTAAAGGATTTTCTTATTTATTTATTTATTTATTTATCTACTTTTGGCTGTGTTGGGTCTTCGGTTCGTGCGAGGGCTGTCTCCAGTTGCGGCAAGCGGGGGCCACTCTTCATCGCGGTGCGGGGACCGCCCTTCATCGCGGTGCGCGGGCCTTTCTCTATCGCGGCCCCTCCGGTCGCGGGGCACAGGCTCCAGACGCGCAGGCTCAGCAATTGTGGCTCACGGGCCCAGCTGCTCCGTGGCATGTGGGATCTTCCCAGACCAGGGCTCGAACCCGTGTCCCCTGCATTAGCAGGCAGATTCTCAACCACTGCGCCACCAGGGAAGCCCCCTTAGGTTGTTTTTTAAAAAACAGATTTGACCCACCATTTATGGCAACTGGTGCAGTGTTGAGGTTTGAATGGGTATACTAAGTGGAAGATGCAGCTGTGAGTTAAAGACCCTGAGAGAGATTCTTCTAGCCCATCTGTCTGTGCACTTGAGAGACCCACCCTTGCTGTAAGCATATTCAGAAAACTAAGTAAAACCAGAAATTTGCACTTTAGGTGTCTCCCTTTCCCCTGAAGAATCACCTCATTCATTCTCACCAGCAGTTGAGGTATCGTGATAGGAATTGAGAGTTCGGAAACTAGAGCGTTATGGTTGTTTTCTCTTTCAAAACAGATCTAAAGACCAGATTAATATCCACTGTATGCCTTGGGATCCTTGCACCCTGCCCCAGTATAAGACCTGTGTTATGTCTTCCTTGCTCCACTGTGTCAGGACCTGATCCAGGATAATGGGCTTGCTTGTTGATGTGCATTAGTCTCAAATTTAGTGTAGCTTATGCTCCATTTCATATCTTTCTGCCTCCCAAAGGAGATCCTTACTCAAGAATAAAATCTTGATGAGTTTTCTTCTAGAAAACAATGTGAATATAAATGTGGCTGTGAAGACAGCTTTACTGACTCCCTGTGGGGTAGAATTCCCAGTAATAACAGTTTTAGCATGTGGGCTGATACCTTTTTAGTATCACAGGGACAGCATTGTTTAGAGAAAGCCTTGACTCCATTTGAATAGCGTGGAGGATGCCAGGAGGAAGGCCAAAGGAAAAGGAAACGGGAGAGCTGTTGGTTTGTCTCACCCTCACATCAGATGACAGGAAGTCGGAATTGAGATTGGCCACAGCAACCTGTTAAGGCCACATCTGTTTGAATAACTTAAAAGCTCTATAGAAACCAAGTAAGTTTTAGAGAAAGGAATCCAAGAAGAGGGTGAGGGGCCGAGTGGCAAGCAAGAGCTTGGGGTAAACCTCCTGCCAGGAGTAAATGCCTTCCTTGGCCAGCTAGATTCTTTATTCAGCCACACTCCAGAGCATAAATCATATTGAAGCAACTGAGGTTGGGTAGTTACCTGCAGTGGGATGATTTATAGGACCGGTCAGGTTCCCCTGCCTTGTGTGACACCAGCCTCCATCACGTTGCGGTTCCACATTGTCCTGTCATTCGGTCACATCAGGGATGGAAACTCTCAAGCACTTACGGAAGTGCCACTAGCTGTGGTTTGGCTTTTGGCAGAATTTGTCTCAAGTGCAATTTGGGGCTAATGATTAACTGTGAAAGCTAACGGGGAAGTCTTCCAGGATTGTATTTTTGTTTGTGTGAATGTATATGTGTTACTTTGTTTATTTTTGAGGTAGGGTTGGCTTTTGCATTTGGAGTGTGGGTGTGTGTTTCTGATGGAGTTGTAGTTATTCACAAATACTATTTCATTGCCAGGAAATTGAAAATAAATAAATCGACACTATTTTTGAGCTGTTCTCCAAAAGAAAAACAAATGGTGCTTGTGGGCCAGACAGCTGTTTGCTAGGTGTGGTTTTTTTGTTTGGTATTTTTGTGTTGGACAGACGCATAGCCATGACAATTCTAGTTCCCATTCCAAATAGAGGCAAACAACTCTGTTTGCCAAATAAACTAACACGGCAGTTTGGAGGAAGGCAGGGGGCAGTGATGTGAGATTTTATCCCTGGGGTAAATTATCTCCTGCTTTTATCTCGCAGGCTGACCAAATTCCCAGGGTGTCTCAGGGGCTGTTCTTTCTCCATAGATACCACCTTCTCAAGCTCCTGCAGAGGTTTGGCACGGTGAAGCAGTTCGACTTCCTCTTCCACAAGTCAGGTGCTTTGGAGGGACAGCCTCGAGGGTACTGTTTCGTTAACTTTGAAACTAAGCAGGTAATTGAACTTCTCCCCCTTTCCCAGTACTTATACTCTCATAATTATCTGTGCATCCCTCTTGACTACTAGAATAGCAGTTCCTTGTGGGCAGGAGCCATGTCTGATTCATCTCTGTGTGCTGTGCTCTGAGTCCTAAAGGAGATCCTCGGTAAAAACTGAATTAGTGAACAGCTTTCAAAGTCTCCCGTCCCCAGGCTGGCAGTCTCAGGCAGCTGACCTACTTTTCTGACCAGATGCTTCGGGATGCCCACATTAAGCACATGGACGTGATCCTCCCTGTTCTCTTGTGTTTGTTCCTTTAGTGGCTGGCCAACAAAGCCTCCTTTTCTTTCAGTAGTTTTGCCCCGTGGTGCAGAAGCCCTCCCTGTCTGTGGTGAGCCGCCCGCAAACTCTCTTTTATTTTTATTTCTTAAAAATGTATGCTTCTTCTCAATGTCTCAGAATAAATGTGGACAAATTTGAATATATACGGAGAAAGAGAACGTCCAGCTTCAACCGTGATGTATCCATGTATCCGGATTAAAATTTAGTCCTTGGAGAGGACATGCATTGATAAAGGAATTGAATTTGAATGTTATTAAATATGGAGACGCTGCTTATAACTCTATAACTTTATTAGTCATGTGTGAGAACATTGCCTAGTTACTCTTTTATTAATAATAATTGTATTTGGATGTTTTTCTTACTGTAAAAGTGATACCTGTTTCTTACAGATGAAAATATAGATAAGTAACTTCATTTATCAGCCTAAAACCCAGAAATAATCACTGTTTTTAATATTTAGTTGTATATCTTTGTAGTTCTTTCTTCACATTCATGCACACATACACATACACACGTACACAAACACATGTACACAATTTTTTAAAAAACGTGCAGCTTATAACACACAGACAGAATCATATATCCTATTTACCACTGAAAGTAAATTAAAATTTTTTCTGTCATCTAATACACATCAAGATAACATTCTGTATCATATTGTGGTTTCACTGGTGTAGCTGTAGATATATGTAAAAATTCACTGATCTATATCTATAATACATTTTATTATTTAGACCTCAGTTTAAAAACTAACCAATGTCATCTTTGATGACTGCATAATATTTTATTCTGTGAACATATGGTAAGTTACTTAACTAATCTCCACATGTGTCAGCAGTGCAGTGAACATCTCTTTAGCTCTATGTACATATTTACTATATTCATGGAAATGGAGTGGTGTCAACAAAGGCCACAATTTTTCTTTGTAATATGACTGCCAAATTGCCTTCAAGAAATGATGTATCAGTATGTTCTGAGACTGTCTGAGAGTGTCATTTGTCCTTAACAGTGCTGGGGATTTTTTTTTTTTAATTTCCCCTAATTTTTGCAAATGTGATAGGCAGTAAGTGATTCATTATTGTTCTAATTGTTCAAGGTTTTTTTTGAGGGAACTGAAAATGTGCTCTATATAGTTAGCATTTTAAAATACTTTATTATTTCCTAATGATAGAGCACGTTGAAGATGTTTACAGACAACTAAAATCAGTGGTCATGTTGAGGATAGATGCTGGTTTAAAAACACTAAACTCGAAGTCACAAAGCCTATTATTTCTGACTCTTTTATTTATTAACTTTGGGCAAGTCTCTTTAACTTATTTTGACCTCAGTTTTCATCTAAAAATGGGGATTAAAAACACACACCCTCCGTACCTTTTAGGAAGTTGAGAGAATAGGTGAGAATTTATATGAAAACACATTTGGCATTTAACAATATTGTTGGAAACATGAATTTTGAAACAAGTTACAGAGACGGGAAATTATTTTTTTAAAACATTTATCACCTGCTGGCATCTTATGACTGTTGATGCTACAGAATTAATGGAGAGTGTCATGTAAATTCTAATTCACTAAGTGAAACTTAAGAATAAAATGGGGGGCTTCCCTGGTGGCGCAGTGGTTGAGAGTCTGCCTGCTAATGCAGGGGACACGGGTTCGAGCCCTGGTCTGGGAAGATCCCACATGCCGCGGAGCGGCTGGGCCCGTGAGCCACAGTTGCTGAGCCTGCGCGTCTGGAGCCTGTGCCCCGCGACGGGAGGGGCCGCGGTGGAGAGAGGCCCGCGCACCGCGATGAAGAGCGGTCCCCGCACCGCGATGAAGAGTGGCCCCCGCTTGCCGCAACTGGAGAAAGCCCTCGCACGAACCGAAGACCCAACACAGCCAAAAATAAATAAATAAATAAATAAATAAATAAATAAATAAATAAATAAGAAAATCCTTTAAAAAAAAAAAAAAAAAGAATAAAATGTCTCATCTGTCCTTCTAATTTTGCGTGCCATAGTGAGGCAGGGATACCAGTGATGAATATTTGACACATAGTAGGTACTCAGATATTTGTTGGATGTCATGCTGGCAGGATCCAGAGGAATAAGAGAGTCACTGGGAAAACGAGACTGGAATGTCCTACACTGAGCCTCGGACTCTCCTTGTTCCTCTTCCTGTTCCTTAAGGGCTTCTTCACTCCCAGTAAACGTGGGTTACGCTTGGCCAAATGCCTCATGGATACAAATGGAGCAGAGGAGGCTTGGCAGGATGGAAAAGTACAGCCAGGCTTCCTGGGAATGTCCTAGAGTGCCTATTACCCAGCCTCAGGAATTCCTTTCAACTTCATTGCTCCTATATCTGATGGGGAAAGGGTCAGGGAAGTTCTGGCTCTGAAAACCAGGTGCAGAGATTGGCTCACAGAGATACCTTGCTCGTAGTCTCTTTGACTCACTCCTGCTTTTTCCGGCCTGGTTTCCTTCACTCCTATATCCTTTGAAGCCATTACTGTTTCTCACTTTGGATTCAGGGAGTATAAGCCCTAGTCCAGGATATAGTTTCAGAGTCCCTGGGGGAGTACAGTTTCTTGACATAGTAGGTGCTACTGTAACTAACAGAAGTATGTAGAAAGGTATCACCCAATAGGCAGCACAATAGTCAGCTAGTAAGCTGACGTTGGTTGAGTGCTTACCATATGCTCCGTGCTCTACATGCGCTCTTTGACTCCTCATGACCACTGAGGAACAAGCAATGTCCGTATTTTACAGGTGAAAAAGATAATATCCAGAGAGATTAACTGACCTGCTAAATATTACGCTGCCAGTAAGTGGCAGAGCCAGGATTTGAACTTTTGTATGACTGAGATTACAAAAACTCATACCCTTTTTACTATTCTGCCTTTTTTTTTTTTCTTGTAAACCCTTTGCCACTTGTTTAACAAAACAGTTAGAAATTCAGCCATCAAAGCTAGTGAGGCATTTGAATCTTTGACTAACATTAATCCCTTTCCCGAACAGGAAGCAGAACAAGCCATCCAGTGTCTCAATGGCAAGCTGGCTCTGTCCAAGAAGCTGGTGGTGCGATGGGCACACGCGCAAGTGAAGGTAAGTCTAACAGGCTAGAAAGACAGCACCAGCTCGTCCTAACTGAAGCTTCCGAAAGACAGTTGTCCACTTGCCCATTTGCATCCGAGCCTCTGCACATCTGGAACAGCCATACTCTGGTCTCCTACTTGTATTTACCATGTGTGTTGCCAGATTTTTCTTTTGAGAAACATCTCAGGAGGGATTAAGTTCCTTCGTCGTTTCTCTCCGCATACCCACAGATTCTGTTTTTGATTGATTCTTCCATGTGACTGATATGTATACTCAGACCTCTATCATTTTTTTGGTGGGGGTTGTTCTTTGGAGGAAAAAATGTATTTATTTTTAAAATTAGTTGCTTTAGGCGTTGTTAGACTCTTCCCAGCCTCTCAGTTCTGTGGAGAGTTTGAATTGTTTATTCTAAATGCTTGCGAAATGGGTAGTTTGTAAGAGTGCTTAAAGCACTGACATTTCCTTACTCCAGAGATTTTAAGAGTTATTTGTGGGACTTTGCAGTGTCTGTATTGACTCCAAGGCCCAAGCAGTGGTGAACTGCCATGTTCATCTCCTAGTTGTTCTCTTGGGAAAGTGCACTGGAAAAGCTACAACCGCTTTAAAAAAAAAAAAAAGAACAGTCTTCTGTTACAGCCAGCACAGGTGAAGTATGTGCACTGGAGCAATCCCCAAAGTTGATTCTTTTCCTCCTGCAGTGTGGTCTTTACAGAGCTGCCTGCAAAAAGATATGTGACAACTAGATTTGGAGCCTCAGTCTTTAGCTAAATGAGCATGAGTTTTGATCAGAGACTGTACCCAACAAGCTTCCCAGTAAAGAGTCACAGAAATAAGACATTTGAGTTCAGTGTCCAAGCTGAAAAACAGAGCTCAGACACTTTGGATCTTTATGAGTATTCCAGGTAATCACAGAGCTGTCTCAATTTCTAGGACCCACTGCCTTTAAAAATAGAAACAGCAAAGAGAATTACCAAATGCTTTTTTACTCAAAAGAAAATCAAGTCTCATTTGCCAGACTGGCTGTCATTTTCTCATTCTGCATCTCATTGAAAAGACATGCAAGAGAAATAAATCATCCTTCGTTCTTTCATTGAGAATCTCTGTGCCCTGCAGTTCTCTTCTCTTACACGTCTTTTCCACCAGAGGCTCCCGATTGCTCTTTAATATTGTATTTACCTTTTAAAAGAAGTATATAATTATCTGACATCAAATAAACTACTCTTCCTGGAGAATGTTTTCTATATCAGTGGCTGAAAGCTGTTACTACTTTTCTTCTCCACTTAGATCTGTTAAGAGTTGAATGCTATGGTTGGTACTTTGCAAAAATCTAACAAAATTTTAAAGTGCTTGGAATAAAGCAAAATAAATATTGTGAGAGGTGATGTATGACAGAATAGGAATGTGAGAGGGCAATCCTGCTGTGTATCTGTACCATCTGAATTTAAAGGCTGAAATTCTTTCCCTACCAAATAAGGAGGACTAATGGCTAGATGGGAAGCCTCTTCTAAATTTCTCAGTTTATAACTTTTAGGCCAAAACTGTCTGGACGTCTACATTAATTCTAAGCATAAAGCAGTCCTAAGATTGTCGAAAAATAATCTAACGATACACTGATGGGATTAGGATTTCTGAACACATGCCCTGCAGTAGAGGGCTGGTTTCTGCCCAGGTGAAGTAATTTGCCTTTTTCTTACTTGCAGAGATACGATCATAACAAGAATGATAAGGTCCTTCCAATTAGTCTTGAGCCATCCTCAAGCACTGAGCCCGCTCAGTCTAACCTAAGGTAAGGAGGTGTACTATAGGAAGACGCAAGCAGGTATGCAAGAGCTTGAGCCATCTCTTCATTCTAACCTTCATTCCGGTTCTAGTAAACCTTCGGACTCTTAATTTAGAGTGGAATCTACTAACTTTTGACACGCTGAGAAGTGTGTTCAGTTAGTCTCCAGAATGTATACATTTCACCTCCTCCCACACCCCTAAGAGTGTGTACCAGCCATTTACAGAATTCATACACTCAAAAGAGGCTGGGTGTACTTACCATGTACCGGCCATTATACTTGGCACTGGGAATACAGAGGTAAATCAGATTCAGTCCTTGCCATAAAAACAGGCATTTTAATAAGGCCTTGATTATCTTCAGCGTTTGTCATTATACACAAATTCCTCCCCAACTATGAGTTCCTTTATACACAGTTTGGGTTTGTAGCACTTTAATTTTATCTACCATTTCAGCAAATATAACAGTTTTGGTTCTAGTAAGTACAAATTATCATTTCCTTCCTTGGAGTTAATTCAAAACAGAAGGAATTGAGGGTTGAGTAGAGAAAGCGGAAGTTAAGTAGATGGGTGAGCAGAAGTAGAGGGGTTTACCTTGCATCGTAGCCGAGGGAGAAATGGTAACAATCACAAAAGCCAGGATTTGTTGAGCTTACTATGAAGCAGGCTCTGTGCTAAACACTTTACATGCCGTATGTCATTGAATTATAAAAATTCTGGTAAAAAGTACAGTTGTACTCATTTTACAAATGAGGAAACTGAAGTTTAGAGAGGTAAAATATCTTGGCCAAGATCACTCAGGTAGCAAATAGCAGAGTCCAGATTCAAAGACAGGTTTACTGGACTTCAAAATTCAGTCTTTTAATTACTGCTTCAGAGAAACTCCAGGCTGTAAATGCAGGACTACTGTTCTAAAGCCTGTTCCAGGGGAGGGGAAGAAGATATGTGAAAGAGCATCAGTGTTCCATAAGGGTCAGAAATCAACATGTCCATATGGGGAAAGAATCTAAAAAAGAGTGGAGATATATATATTTGTATAACAGATTCACTTTGCTGAACACCTTCTGAATCACTAAATAATAATGGGAAAAAAATCCTGGAACACAATATTGTAAATCAATTATACCCCGATAAAAATGAAAAAAAAAAAAAGAAATCAACAATGTCACGAAGTCAGGAAAGTGATGCCTATTTGGACAGAGGGCCAGACAGGGAAAAAAAAAAACATTCCTGTATATTTGCACCAAACAAAACAGATGTACAAACATCTCATTAAACTGCAGGGGAAGGTGATCCTGAAGTGTTTTCAGGAGCGATAAAATTGGTAAAATTAATTTTATAGTCAACTAATTTGTCTAATATCATTGATATTTCTTAATTTTGTGCTGCTTTATTTTATACTCCCAATTTTTTTTTTTTTTTTTTCCCTAACCAATGACTTCTGTAGATTCACTGGGAACTTATTTTGGCTATCCTATTTTCCCCATGAGATTAAACCTCCTTGATCACAGATTGGTTTCATGGAGGTTTTCATAAATCTAACTCCTGTTAGGAAGGGACGACTGCATTTATGCTTGGTGATCTCCATGGTACAGTGAACATGTCTTTAGTTTCTTATTTTCACTGTTTGCTCTTTTTACTAGATAATCTAGCCTGCTGTTTTCCATTTATTTTTTAATCCAGAGAACCTCAGTTTACATCTTTCGATTAACATCTATGCCTAATTAGAGAAGGTTGTTTTCCCTGTGACTCATACAGAATGAATGGCTGGCTGTTAATTTTCCATTAATGGAAAAAGGTGCTGGAATGCATCTCAGTGCGACCTCAGGGTTCTTTTTTTATTGCAACTTAGTTTTTTAATTTTACATTGCCGGTGTAAAATCATGAGTATGTGCAGATGTATGCCTTTTGAGGATCTCTAAAAGGCCATGTGCACATTCCCTCCCAAGTTTCTGTCCCGGGCTGTAGACCATTGACAGCATCAGAATGGAAAATAAAGGGAGCCGTGGGCCAAAAAATACTCTGCCTAAGTGCTTTGCATTCTGGTCCAGGGATAGCAGTGACCTTGATCAGAAGGGAATTCCTCACAACTTCTGCAATGTCTCCTCACCCCTTCTCTCTAATACATGGCTACGCAGCTCCCAACCTAATGGAGAGGAAAAAGCAAGGGCTTTGATGATAAACTGGGCTTGAATCCTGGCTCCACAATTTCTTAGCTGTGTGAACCTTGGGTGAATCCCTACCTCTATGCATTTGTTTACCTGTAAAATGTGGATCAAACCCCTTGCAATATTGTTGCAAGGATTAGAAACAATATGAGTAAAATACTGGGCCACTGCCTGGCTCATTGTAAGCACTCTGTAAATGATAGCCTAAACACACATTTGTCAGTAAACAGGGACTTTGTAGGAGTTCCAGGATTTTTTTCCCATTATTATTTAGTGATTCAGAAGGTGGTACAGTATAATAGCTCATAGTATGGCTCTGGAGTCCAATTGTATTCAAATCTCAACTCTGCCACTCACTAGTGGTATAACACTGGGCAAGTTAACCTTTCTATGCCTTGTTTTCTTTATCTGCAAAGTGAAGAATATAACCTACGTGAATCATTTCTTCCATTTTTTCTAATTGTGGTAAAATGCGCATAATATAACATTTACCATCTTAACCATTTTTAAGTGTACAGTTCAACGGTATTAAATACATTCATAATTTACAACCAGCACCACCATCTGTCTCCATAATTCTTTTCCTCTTGTAAAACTGAAGCTCTACACCCATTAAACATTAACTCCCCATTCCCACCTCCCCCAAGCACCTGGCAACCACCATTCCACTTTGTGTCTCTGTGATTTTGACTACTCATTTAAGTACCTCATGTAAATGGAATCATACAGTATTTAACTTTTTAACGCTTGTTTAACTTAGCGTAATGTCCTCCAAGTTCATCCACATTGTAGCATATGTATATACCACATTTTGCTTATCCATTCATACTTCAATGGACACTTGGGTTGCTTCCACAGTTTATCTATTGTGAATAATGCTACCATGAAAAAAAACAATGCTACCATGAACATGAGTGTACACATCTCTTCCAGACTCTGCTTTGAATTTGTACACGAATTATTTTTGAGTGCCTACTATCTACAGACACTAAGATGCTGATCAGTGTTGGTGTCTGAGGTTTAAATGTAGCAATATGCAAAGTACTTCTAACAGTGTCTTACAGAAAAAACTTAATAGAGGGACCAGACTTGATCTCTTTCCTGAAATGAGAACATTAATTGTTTTTATATGTGTTTTCTAGGAAATGCTTGCATGTTTGTGTTTGAATATCTTGTTGCTACTCTGATATGCTTAAGAGGCACAAAGAAGATGAAAGACACAGGTATTCTCTGAATGTACCCACTCTGATCCTCTGCTGTCCTTTTTCCAGTGTCACTGCAAAGATAAAAGCCATTGAAGCAAAGCTGAAAATGATGGCAGAAAACCCAGATGCAGAGTATCCAGCAGCACCTGTTTATTCCTACTTCAAGCCACCAGATAAAAAAAGGACTACGCCTTATTCTAGAACAGCTTGGAAATCTCGAAGATGATGGTTATGAATTACCATAACAGCAAAAGCAAATTGGTCTCCACACCTGAAATCCTCTGCCTTTGTGCTTGTAGCTGTGAATGGTACTGTCCAACAGAGCACAGTCACATGTTAGAATTTGGTAACATAACGTCTTTGGATGTTCTTATGGATGTTTCTCCCCTGAAGTATGTGTGGAATTGAGCATCATCCAGAATAAATAGGATTGTATCCAAAACTGTGATTTGAACACTGGGATGCTCTAGCTGACTGGTTTGTTTGGATTTGTAACTCCAGAAACATTATATAGTGTGCCAGAGAGAAAGGCAAACATAAAAAATGTTACTATTTAAATCAGGAAACTTAAGTTATTAATATCCATCTTAAAAAAAAAAAAACATTTTTTCTGTACTCAAGTGTCTTTACAACATAAAGAAGAAGTAAAAGACAGGGAAGGAAGTGAGAGATTTTTGAATCATGTTCAGAACTGCTGTTCCAGAATTCTCTATGGAAATCCCTCCAACTGGACTAAAAGAAAAGGTTCTTGGCAAAAAGAGCTGTTTCTCTGAGCAAATGTTGGGGTAATTGTTTAAGAATTATGCTTATTGTTTCAAAATCCCAACTCAGAAAACGTGTGTATCTTAAAAAATTGTTTGCATTGACAAAACTGTAGAATGAAATTTAGCATTTTATACCACAATGGAAGTTCTGTTTGGAAATCCAGTTTTTCTACTGGAATCATTTTTTAAGAATCTAAATAATCCTGCCTCTATAATACCAAATGTCATTATGAATATGGGACTTTTAAAATTGCATTTATTGCATGAGATTGTTTTTAATAGCATGAGGATGTTCTATTTGGAATTGTATCATGGTCAGTCTAAATAGAAAAGCAAAATTTCTTTGAAAACTTAAACATTGCTATATTGATCTCTAACAGACATATTATTTATTAATAATTGTGTAGAGGTCTGAGTAGAAGAAATCAAATTCTCTTATGCGGAGTGAGGTGGGGACATGCAGTGGACACAGAAAGTCAATGGAGCAGGCACTGCTCTGGCACCGAGATTGTAATGACCTCATGTTTTATGTGGTTTTTAAAGGCTTGAAAGACTGCATGACTTTAAAACGATTCTTCATGTGTAGAACCTACTTCTCCCCGGATATTTCTTGCCTCTGTGAACATTTTAAATATAACAATAGAGAAAGAAAAAGAAATCAACAGATTTGGGAGTGTGTTTCTGTCAGCAGTGTTGGTTGGTCATTTTGGTGCAAGGTTGACAGACTGTTTCATTGGGCAGCACCATTGCTTCTTTACCAGGTAAATCATTTTGTTACCCAATGTGCCACTCTTAGTGAGTACAGACTGTTTACCGTCATTTTTCCTAGCAAGAGGAAGCTTTCATTATAGGAACTTAAGTCTTCCTATGAGCATAAATGAATTTAAGACACTTGAACCAAAACTTCAGCATAGTGAGGTTTCAGAATTCACAGAACTGGTTCAGAGAAATTCTTATCACCTTTCCCAAGGTAAAACTTTTCAGATATCTTTAAATGTTAAATACTTCCTGCGTTTATGAGCTCAGTCTAAGATGCAAGTAACTCTCTTTCCATTTGGGGGATAGGTCAGGGAGGTAGGAGCATTATCTCCCATTTTTCTGGTGACTTCTGAGAGCATAGAATTCACCGTTTTATCCTTAAGTCCTCAGAGAGTTATGGTGGAGTAGGACTTATTTAATGCAAAATAGTCTTCTATTTTTAATAGGAACTTAGAAAATACTTAACTTTGAATTATCTAGAATTGTTTCCTTTAGAAACCAGAGCTATTTATTTGTATTTAAAGCAATGTTTGTTATTTGTACCGATTCTTATTCCTCTGTGTGAATAAATGCAAGACAGTGTCTGCGGCTGTGTCTTCTCTCGTCCATCTCCTGCAGTGAAGACCACGGCTCTCGGGGAGGCTTGTTTCCCCTCAGGACGTGGGCCAGTGTGTCCAGGCGGGGTGCTGTTTCTGAGTGCCTTCTCAGACCTCAGAGGCAGTTCTGTCCACCTTTTCTGCCTGCCTACTTCTGTTAGAGATGAGAAAAGAGACTAGCTGTTCTCACTATAAATCTATTTGAAAAGAAGTTGTTAATGGAAGTCCCCTGAAGTATCATAATGTGCTTAGGCCCTCTTTCACAGTAGGGGTTTCAAAAGAATAAATGTGTGTGTCATAAATATGCTGAAAGCGATTTGATGAAATGCTTGTAAAATATAAGTGTTAACTTGGTCAACTGTTATGAAGTTACCTGTACTTTAAAATTATTTATTGGTTTACTGTTTTGCTAAAATTAAGTCACAATTTTGATTTATACAAGAGTGAAGAACTGAGGGAAATATCTTCTTAATCTCAGCTCCTATTTTATCAAATGCAAACTATAACCCTACCCAGTTGATTTTCTGTAATTGGCATCTCAGTATTAGGGAAAAGAATCACATGAGGAAAGATTTTTCAAAACATATCAAAAATCAACAGCCAAAGTTTTTAAAACCAGGTATTCTAGAGCTGTCCCTTGTCTATTAAGGTATGTACAGTTAATTTCTAAATCACCAAATACATCTGTGTTTTTTTAATACTACTATATAAAAGAATAGGATTAATTCTTACCTTACAAGTTAATGTTAAATATTTCCTTTATGTAATCATTATGTTCCTAAAACATGATTTGATTCCATCATATTTATCCTTGATTTCTCTTTTTCTCTTCTGCTCCTCCTACCCAGTCCTCCAACAAATCCTGCCAAGTCTACTTTCAAAATACATCTTGAAAAAACAAAGAAAAAATCTTGAATCCAAGCACTTTCACCACGTTTCAGCGCTACCATTTTTGTTCAAGCCATTGTCATCTCTTGCCTGGGCTGTTGCAGTACCTTCCTAATTATCTCCCTGCCTCCACAGTAGCCAAAGCTATCCTCTCCAAATCTGAGATGCCATTCCCTTCTCAAGGGCTTTCCATCACACCTAGAATAAAATCCAAAGACCTAAATCCAAAGGCCCGAAATGACCTGTCGCTGACAACCTGCCTGACCCTACAGCCTATTTATCCCTTTTGTTCACTGTGCTCCAGCCACACTGGCCTTGCTATTCTTTGAGTACAGGGCGCTCCTACCACGAGGCCTTGGCATTGGCTGTTCACAGAGCCCACACTCCCTCACTTGTTCAAGTCTCCATTCAAAGGTCAATGTCCAAGAGGCTACCTGACCTCCCTTTCTAAAATCACAGCCCTGTCACTTCCTAATCCTTTTCCCCTTCTTTATTTTCTAAATAGCCCTTATCACTACCCAACATCGTATACAAACTCATTTTCTCTCTTTTTCTTTTTTTTTCCATTAGAATGTAAGTTCTATGGGAACAGGAGCTTCTATTCACTGCTATGTCCTCAACATTGAAAACAATGCCGGGTATGTATAGATGCCTAATAAATACTTGTTGATGAAAAATCAGAATCGTGGTACTTGAGAACTGAAGGACCTTGAAAGGCCATCCCAAGTAGCCCCCTCACTGTCCAGATGGAAAAAACACAAACCCAGAGAGACAAAGTGACTTGTCCAGGATCATGTAGTTAATGGAAGAACGTTAGGTCAAATCCTAGTCCGGTGCTGCATCAGCAAACTGGCCTGTGCCCTCTTCATACAGCCCACAAAGCTAAGAATGGGTTTTACATTTTTAAATGGTTGAGGAAAAAGTCAAGAATACTATTCTGTGACACATGAAAATTAGATGAATTTTGAATTTCAGTATCCACAAGTTGTATTGGAACATAGCCGTGTCCATTCATTTACGTATTGTCCATGGCTATTTTCCCACTACAGTTACAGAGTTTAGTGCAGCAAAGACTGTATGGCTCACAGAGCCTAAAATATTTACCATCTGGCCCTTCATGGAAAAAATTTGCCAACCGCTGCTCTAAAGTATATTCCATTTGTGGAAATGTCTTTCTAAACCTTTGCAGTGTCAACAGTTCCGGTGTTAAAAGCAGAGAATAAAAGCAGCACAGAGGCGAGAGAATGGTGTCAGTTCCTTATCACATCTCTGGCCCCCTAACTGGCTGTCCAAGTCTAGTAGCATCTCTACTGAAAAAAACTATACAAGTGCAGGCTAAATTCCCTCACTGTACAGGAGGAAACTTAAGACCCAAAGAGCTTTGGTGTTCTAGCCCCAGCTGTGCAAGCAGGTTAGTCAGGACTCAGTTCAAGTGACAAAAACCCTACTCCAGCTACCTTCTGGTAGGAAATTTATTGGCTCAGGGAACTAAAAAGACCAGGTGTTCGAATGATATGGTCAGGAATCTGTCTATCTCTTGATTGTGTTTTCCTCTGGGTTAGTTTCATTCTCAGGCAGGCTCTCCTTAATGGTCTTTGGAGAGAGACTTGAATCCCAAGTTAAAAAAAAACAGACCTCTCAGAATTTCTCCCAGGACATGGGGCTGCATCTTCCTTCCTCTGCTTTCAGTCTTACTTGGCTAGGATTTCTGATTATACAGAATGGCATTTTATTTTTGATATCCCCTGTGACCTTTCTAAGGTAGAAATAGAATTTAAAATTTAACCTTAAAAAACAAAATTAAGTTTACCTTCGCTGAAAACAGGCCTCTCCCCATTAAAAAATTCTGGCCACCAACCTCAGCAAAAGGAAAGCGGTTCATTCCTCAAACATCTACACATGGCAGGCGTGGAAGGTGTAAAGACGAGGAGGCATGGTCCCTGTGCACTATCGTGTGCCTTGAGAAAGGGAAGATTTGGGAGCTGCAGGAGCGCAGAAGGTGGGCACTTAACCAAGCCAGAAAGGGAGGTGAGGGCACAGATGACTTCCCAGGGGAAGCAGCAGGTGAGCTGAGCGCTGAAGGGTGTTTAAACACTAGCCAGGCAAAAGGTTTAAGAAGAGTGTCGGAGGGAGAACAAAGCCCAGTGAAGTGATCACGAGAGCTAATCATAAGAGGAGTTAAGACACTTCTGAATACCTCTACCCACAGGATAAGCCAGGAGTACAAGGCCTTCTGCAGTGTGCCCCAATGTATGTTCTCCCCCCAACCAGACAAAACTGCTTGTACACCCCAACGCCACGCAATCTCCCAGTTCCCCGTGTCCTTGTACAAGATGTTCCTTCTACTTGCAAAGTCTCTTCCGTGCACCTCGAACCCATTTGTCTCTCAGACACCTCCCTACCCATCCTCACACCCCCCAAGGCAGTCCACTGCCTTTCTGCTTCTTAAGTGCCTGGTTCTGCTTTAGGACTCATCGCTCTATCTATCTAGAGATTTATTT
Source organism: Balaenoptera acutorostrata (assembly GCF_949987535.1). NCBI lineage: Eukaryota > Metazoa > Chordata > Mammalia > Artiodactyla > Balaenopteridae > Balaenoptera > Balaenoptera acutorostrata. Next base: position 112,975,685 of record NC_080069.1, on the reverse strand, counting down.
ATAATTTAAAAAAATGACTCTCACTGAAAATAGACGAGCCTTGAGGACAAGCTGCTTCCCCATGAACTCGGAAAGTACACCAGTCAACTCTCTTCTGTATGTGGAGTTAATCCTGGATGCTGGAAATGTTCAACTCCTTTGGCTTCAACTGCCATCCTTGCACTGATGTCTCTGAAGTTCCCTTCTCTCTTCTGAGCTAGTTCCAGCCTCTCTTCTGAGCTACAGACCTATCTGTCCGGTTCACTCCTGGGCACCTCCACCTGAATATTCCCCTGGTACCCGAACCAAAACCGAGCTCGTTACTCCCCCTTGCCGCTCCCCAATTGCTCCTGTGTTCCTTGTCTTTGGGAACAACATAATGTTTATTAAAAATAAATTAAAAATTAGAAACCTGTAAGTTTTGACATTTTCCTTTCCCCCACTCCCCAAATCCAGTCTCCTAAATAGTCAACTTTATATATTAAAATTATATATGATGTTATATAGAATCATATATTACATCAATATTTTATATATGATCCTATGTAATATCATATACAGCTTAAATATATAAAGATTAGGAAACTGGATGTGTTATTGTTATATGTATAGTTATAAATGTATATAATATATGATCATATATAACATGATAAAGTGACATATAATAATTAACTTTTCATTATATGCCCTTTTTCCATCCTTGTCCCTGAAGCTGTCTCATCACCCCTCCCTTAGATTATTGCAGTGTCTTCAGGACTCAGGGAAGGACTCATCCCCTTCAAATCTATCCTCAAGCCACTGCTTAAGTCATCTTTCCAAGGCCGCAGTTTGACCATGGCCCTTCACAGTTTATATTTTGAAGTTGAAATGCCTTAGCATGCTATACAAGACTTATCCCAGGCTAGCCTACTTTTAAGCCTCATCTACCCTCTGCTGGAAAAAGATTAATAGAGAGATTCATTTCAAACAGTGTGGCCAGGGCAGAATTCTCTGAGGAGGGGACATCTAGCCCCTTGAGGACATCCCATTTAGCTAGAGCCTCCTGTGCCCCATTACACCCTCTTCTTACAATGACTATGGCACTTGGTGACTGAGTGCTTACTGGATGCCAGGCCAGTGCCAACCTCTCAATTCAGAGATTCATCTTGCTCTCTTGGAATCATCACAGCACTTGTAAATCGGTTCTCTGTTAAGACCTTTTTTTTTTTTTCCTAATTTATTTATTTATTTATTTATTTATTTTTGGCTGTATTGGGTCTTCATTTTTGTGCGAGGGCTTTCTCTAGTTGCAGCGAGCGGGGGCCACTCTTCATCGCGGTGCGCGGGCCTCTCACTATCTTGGCCTCTCTTGTTGCGGAGCACAGGCTCCAGACGCGCAAGCTCAGTAGTTGTGGCTCATGGGCCTAGTTGCTCCGCGGCATGTGGGATCTTCCCAGACCAGGGCTCGAACCCGTGTCCCCTGCATTAGCAGGCAGATTCTCAACCACTGTGCCACCAGGGAAGCCCAAGGCCTATTTTGTGGTTGAGGAAACTCAGGCTCATGGAGTTTGTCACCCACCTTAGGTCCCGCAACCAGTGTGTAATAGACTCAGGTGTTAACTCGGGCGACCCGACTCCAAACCCAGATTCCCTAACCACTGCACCATGCTGTGTCTGCAGGGACAGGATGCTGCTTCCTGTAGAACTGTTGACTCGTAGACCCATAGCTTTCAAGAGGAATCCCAGCTCCTCCGCTCAGCGCTCAGCCTCCCCGATCTGGCTCCTAGCCACCTCCCCAGCTCATCTCCCAACATTGCCCCAGCAAACCACTGACTGGGCACCCACCCTCCATCCTGATCCGACCCCTCCCAGCCCTAGCCTGCCTCAGACTTACTCATCCCTGAGGACTTCACTGAAAGGTCACCCCCTCTAGGATGACTTTTCTAATCCCTACCCCATGAGCCAGTTTCAATGCCCCTCCTCCTTGCTTCTCTAGCACCTGTGCTCCCCACTGTGTAGCACCTGTCCTGCTACACTGCAAATGCTGGCTCTCTTCTCGCCCTGTAGACTGGGCTCCTCATGGTTTACTGTTTCCTGTGCTTCATCTGGAGCCTGGCACAGAGTCAGTGCTTCATAAATGTCTGCTGACTTGAATCTACACAGTGGACGTCAGAACTGAAAGAGGACTGAACGACTTTGTGATCACAGCTGCTCACATTTGCAATATACTTTGAAGTCTAAAAGCCCTTGCACACTGATTATCTCATGTACCCTCTGAGGTTATTATCCCCATAGTTTAGGAAGCTGATAAGTGACTTGTCCAAGTTCACCCAGCCAGGAAGTGACTGGGCTGGGATTTGACCTCAGGTCTATCTGACTTCAAGGCTAGTGGTCTCTCCATCACTTCCACAATCATCTGATTCAAATAACACACACACATTTTACCGATGAGGACGCCAAGGCCAGGAGAGGTCAATTGCTTGCCTAGGGTCATGTGGTCCGTACCGCATCCTGTGCTCTTTCCTCTACTCAAACAGGAAGTGCCCAGGAAGGTGACAGGTGAGGACTGGGTCCTGAGCCAGGGAGGGGAGCGCTGCCTGTGTCTTTTCCTGTCACCTCCTCCCATTTGTCACAACCTATATGTTTAAATATTGTATTTAGTATTTACTCTGAAATGCCTTTCATCTGATGTCCCCCCGTGCTCACCATTTTAGCTGTCAGAGTAAATAAATGTGAAGTTGGGTCTCCAGCCTCCCCCAGCTCACATTACCTTCCTAGAATTACTCCCCGGTGGGGTGGAACCGCTGCTGGGGGCGCTCCCACAGAATTTACCAGTTACTAATGAAGCCTCTTTTAAACCCAAATCTTGGACCGTGACTCAGGTGGACGAGGATTGCAAAACTCACCCCAGGGGATGGGATGACCACATCCTATTTAGTGACCAGGAGAAAGACTGAGGTGAGAACTAGAAGACATTATACATGCAGGGTGCTTAGGACGTTGTACATGCAGGATGCTGATGACATTATATATGTGGACTACTGATGGCGTTATACATGTAAGGTGCTTATACTGTGCCAGAAGTAGAGATAACACTTTTAAAATATTAGTTTTTAATATACAGCTAATTGTCACCACAATCCTGAGAGGTAAGTACTGTTATTCCCTTTTTGCAAGTAAGGAAACTGAGGCTCAGAGAAGCTAAGTGACCTGCCCACAGTCTCCCATAGGAAGAACCCCAGGATTCTGATAGAATGTACTGAATTTGCTAATCCTGATTTTGCCAAGGTCACTCCTATCCGGACTCTCTTTCCTGCTGGAGTCAGGAGTTGCTGGAAGAGATTTCTCTTTCAAATCAATTTCACTTCTGTCCTCTTTGAAGTCAGGCAAGCCCTGGGTTGGAATAATGGTTCTGCAGTTATTCAGGAGAATATTTGATTCTTTGGTTGACTTATGCCCTGCCTTCCTCCATAAAAATTTTTTTTGATGTGGCATCTACTAGAATAACAACTGGAAAAGGCAGCCAGTCCATAGTAACAATGGCTAATATTTATTGGTTGCTTTCTGTGTGCTAGGCACGGTTCTGAGCCCTTCTACATGAATCATTTGCTTAATTTTCACAAGCATAAGAAGTGCACTCTGCTATCATTCCCACTTTACAGATGAGGAAACTGATACTGAAGAGTGGCTGAATAACTTGTCCAGGGTCCTCCAGGTAGTAAGGGGCAATGTCAAGACTGGCACCATGGCAGTCCGACTCCAGAGTATTTGTGCTTCCCTACTGAGTTTAATGCCTGTTATTCTAGTTTTGATTTTCTGAGTGCCATATCAGAATTCCGGAGCAGAACTGCATAGTAGGTAAGAGTTTGGGTTCTGGAGTCTGAGTGCTAGAGCTTGAAATGAGGCTTCTGTAAACTTGTTTCCTCAACTATGAAATAAGTATAATAATATAACCTCCATGCAGAGTTATTGCAAGGGGTCAAGAGGATAATGCATGTAAAACAGTGCTTGGCACATAAGTGCTCAATAAACAGTAGTTTTATTATTATTATTATTATTATTATTATTATTATTATTATTATTATTACCACCACCACCACTTAGGGAGCGAATCCTTCACGTTCCTTCTCATAGGACAACAACAGCTTGTTTGTCCAGCCTCTGAATCTTGGCCGTCATCTCTCTACCTGGAATACTTTCTTCTCTCCCATGAATGCATCCATATTTCATCTGCCCTTTCGTTTTAGCTCAAGCCTCCTCCGCACCTCTTGCCTGCAAAGCCAGTACCATCCTCATGGCCTCTTCTTTCCTGGAGTCCTTCTGCACTCACACATCTGACATATGTGCAGCTTCATATAATATTCAATGACCTCCCGCTTCCCCCAGCTACCCAGAGGGGAGGAGAACAAGGAGATAAAGTCGCCCGACCATTATTTCCATTTTGAAGATGACAAAGCAAGCTTAGCCCGTAAATGATGAGGCCAGGAGTCATATCCAGGTCTTTTGACGGATAATATGGAAAATGAGTGTGTGTGTGTGTGTGTGTGGGCACATGTGTGTCCGTGTGTATGCATAGAGTGGACATGGTCATGTATGTAGCCTAGAAATCAAGAGCATAAACTCTGATGTCAGATGAATCTGGTTTTGAGTTCTTGGACCTGACAATTATTAGCCATGTGGCACCATTTTGGGTGTATCACATGATCTCTCTGAACCTCAGTTTCTTCATCAGTGAAATGGGTACAATAAGAGACACTACTTCATAGGGTTATTGTGGAAAAAAAAAAAAAAGTCATGATTGTAAAATGTTAAGCCTGTCCTGGAGTAAAGTACCAAGGAGTGGCTGCTGGGTTTATTATGTTCAAAAAAGATATTTGAGAAGGAGGATGTTGTTCGTCTGTGGTCATGTGGATGTTTGAGGGTGCATGTGTATGTGTGTGTATGTGTGTGCATATGCACCAGTTTTCACATTGCAATTGTGCTCTTAGTAGAAAAGATTAGGGTCCAGGGACTTCCCTGGTGGCACAGTGGTTAAGAATCCACCTGCCAATGCAGGGGACACAGGTTCGATCCCTGGCCTGGGAAGATCCCACATGCCCAGGAGCAGCTAAGCCTGTGCGCCACAACTACTGAGCCTGTGCTCGAGAGCCCGCAAGCCACAACTATTGAGCCCTTATGCCACAACTACCATGCCTCAGGCTTGCCTAGAGCCCATGCTCCACAACAAGAGAAGCCACGACAATGAGTAGCCCCCTCTCGCCGCAACTAGAGAAAGCTGGTGCGCAGCAATGAAGACCCAATGCAGTCAAAAATAAATAAATAAAATAAATAAATTTATATATTAAAAAAATGATTAGGGTCCGAAGAGAAGCTTTTCACTCTGAATGTCTGTATCTGAGAGCAGTAAGTGGCTGGAAATGCAGCGGGTGGGAAATGC